>NW_015551031.1:404442-406688 GCF_001515605.1 Sinocyclocheilus anshuiensis | reverse complement strand
ATATATTTTAAAATTTAATTTATTCCTGTGATGGTAAAGCTGAATATAGCAACCATTACTCCAGTCTTCAATGCCACATAATCCTTAAGAAATCAATCTAACATGTTGATTTGTGCTTTAAAATGTTTCTTAGTATTATCGCTTTTTCTTAATATTTTTGTAGAAGCTGTGATACATTTTTTCAGGATTTCAGCATTTATTTGAAACAGATTTTTTTGTAACAATATAAAAGACTTGTATGCTGTAAAAATACTGAAAAAATATAAAATATTGTCACAACTCTTTAATGTGTCCTTTCTGAAAAACTTTATATCTTTATAAAATTGTTATCTTGCTGACTACAAGCTTTTGGAGTTCATATAAATATTTTTGTTATTACTATTATTTGTGTTGCAAGCAATTTTTTTTTAATGGCTGTAAATGGAGAAAGATGCTTTTGTAGTTAAAACATGCTAACCAGCCGAACCTTGACCACTTTTTTGGGGGGAAAAGGCACTGGTAATATTCAAACCTTCATCTTCCATATGAGCATGTCAACATAAATGGAGCCATGGCTTATTGGTAAACACACATGCTCCAGATAAGTTTCTTCTTTATTTTCCAAATTGCCAGTGCATGTTGTTATTGTTTCACTCTGATATAAAAGTTCTTTATTAGAAGAAGGATCATCACCATTGACATTGAATTCCTGCTTCCCGAAGTCCCCCGAGCGCGTCTGAAGTCGAATGCCCTTTAAGAACAGACGGGTCTTATTTCTCTCTCCCAATGGGGCCTCTGTGTGTATCTGTGTTTATGATAGAATACAGAGACCGAGGCACTTCTACAGTAGTTGGTGTTAGTGATATGAAGTGCTGCAGGATGGTTCGGATTAAATTGCCACCCTGGATTTGTACACTAAGTCTTATCACATGAGGCCAGCCCGGCCTCACTGACAACCCTCTTTACTGTCTCCAGGCTCTCGGCTGGCAGAGCAGCAACCAACCCCGGTGTTTGTTTGCCCCATAAAGCTAGAGAGGGGCAGACACTCTGAATGAGAGAGCTGGTTTAGAAACAAGGATGGGAAGGAGATTTCAGATGCGGCCAACATCCCTGTGGAGAGAGGGAGAGGATAGCGGAGAAATCAGCCGTTATCCCCCGTATCGATTAAGGTTTTTGGGGGCTGGGTGGAGGAGCCAATATAAATCATAGTAAGCGATTTAGACTGTTCCATTATGTTAAGGGGTGGGAGGGCCATTTTCTGTTTTTCATTAATGATAACAGAGCCTGTAAATACATTTTCCCCCGTTTTTAATTTATTCCAAAGCCCGGCAACCGGTTTTTGGGGGCTGGGTGGAGGAGCCAATATAAATCATAGTAAGCGATTTAGACTGTTCCATTATGTTAAGGGGTGGGAGGGCCATTTTCTGTTTTTCATTAATGATAACAGAGCCTGTAAATACATTTTCCCCCGTTTTTAATTTATTCCAAAGCCCGGCAACCGTTACGGCTCGTTTATGATTACATAACTGCTCAAGGCCATGCAAGGCATTTAAGATTCATACTCCACTCACACAAATTAAATAACGCGTGATCGATGCTTTAAATCCATCCAATGATTGCTTGCATGTTGCCATGCTTTACAAATCCCCTTTTTTTAGTGAGGATGAGTGTTTGTCGTCGCAGCATTAGTGTGTGTAGGTATGGATATAAATAACGCAAGGATGGTTGCAGAAGGCAAGGGCAGAAGCCAGATTACAGAGAATTAATATGTAAATACATATTGGTAATTAGTTTGTTGTGTGCATATAAGAATGTTCAGAAGAGCTGTCTTTGCCAGTGACGTGTGTTGAACTTCTGAAATGTCTAGGCAATGTTCCCTCTCTGGGTTTAGGTTCTTCCAATTTGGTGTTTACATACTTTCACAGAGTTTCTCAGAGTTAAAGGCATATTAAATGGAATTTACCTCACACTTGGGACTATGAACAAGCAGCAAATACTACAATATTTATATTTGAAGTTATATAGAAATGTATAGAAATACATGCAATTTATTAAAACCTGGTTACGTCAAAATCGTCCTATCATTCTATCGTTCTATCTGTTGTTCTATTGTTGTCTGTCTGTCTGACATTCTATCTGTCATTCTACCTATCGTTCTATCTACTCTTTTATATCTGTAATGTTTTGTTTATAAAATGTTTATCTAAACTTTTTAACAAAGGTTTTGTTAAGCCAACATTAATAATTTGTCTTGACAAACTTTGCTT
>NW_015551031.1:373120-404432 GCF_001515605.1 Sinocyclocheilus anshuiensis | reverse complement strand
ATATATATATATATATATATATATATACAGGTGCATCTCAAAAAATTTGAATATCGTGAAAAAGTTCTTTTTTTTACTTATTTCAAAAAGTGAAACTTTCATATATTCTAGATTCATTAAATGTAAAGTAAAACATTTTTTTAAAAATTTGTTTTAATTTTGATGATTAGAGCTTACAGCTCATGAAAGTCAAAAATCCAGTATCTCAAAATATTAGAATATTTACATTTGAGTTTCATAAAATGACCATCCCTACAGTATAAATTCCGGGTATCTCTTGAAGACTGCTGACTTGGCAATGGTCCAGAAGACAATCATTGACACCCTCCACAAAGGGTAAGTCACAGAAGGTCATTACTGAAAGTAGGGCTGCACGATAATGGTTAAACTGATAATCACGATTATTTTTTTTGTTGACAACTGTTTATTGAATTTTCTTCTGGGAATAGTAAATCGCGATTATTTTGATAAAAATTATAATCATGATTATTAATAACGATTATTATCAAAAGGGTAAATGCAATAACATTTCATGTGTCCTTTAATAAACCTCCACTGACTACATATACACTGACTTCATTGAAACAACTATGATAATACAAAACTCATGGTTTTGATTAGTGTTTTGTAATCTGTATTCACATTAGATTTTCTAGGTGACAATTTGTTCGCAAATAAGACAAGCCACTCAGATCGTGCAGTAAATTTGCTCAAAGATCGTTAATACACACTGATAATATCATTGCCATGCCGTTTTCAACTGATTAACATTATGAAAACTGGTAAAAACTTTAGAAACCCTTAATATAACTTAAAATAATTCCAGTTTATGTATTTATTAATACCCCCATTGTATTGCCACAGGTAGCAAAAGCGCATTTATTCCTCAAACAGAATAGATCCATTATTGAAACTCTGAGAAAGTTTGATCATGGCAAATTTGGTTACACAAGCAGCACAAATGGCTTGTGAAAAAAACACACATTGGCTGTATGACACTTTCATGTAAGCAGAATATCGCTGTGGAGAGATCGCTAAACTCCAGCACAGGTATGTTTTCAGGATAAATAACGAGCCGGCCAATATCGTGACGATTGTTTTTAATTCTACCAGGAGATTTTGGAGCACTTTATGCTTCTATCTGCTGACAAGCTTTATTATGGAGATGCTGATTTCCTTTTCCAGCAGGATTAAGCACCTGCCCACAGTGCCAAAACCACTTCCAAGTGGTTTGCTGACCATGATATTACTGTGCTCGATTGGCCAGCCAACATGCCTGACCTGAACCCTATATGGAATCTATGGGATATTTTCAAGAGAAAGATGAAAAACAGTCGATTCAACCATACAGATGAGCTGAAGGCCGCTATTAAAGAAGCCTGCGCTTCAATAGTGCCTCAGCAGTGCCACAGGCTGATCGCTTCCATGCCACACCTCACTGATGCTGTAATTTGTGCTTAAGGAGCCCCGACCAAGTATTGAGTGCATAAATGAACATACTTTAAAAAACTTGAGCTTTTCTGTTTTGCAAATCCTTTTTTTTATTTTAGGAAATATTCTAATATTTTCAGATATTGGATTTTTGACTTTCATGAGCTGTAAGCTCTAATCATCAAAATTAAAACAAAAAAAACGTTTGAAATGTTTTACTTTACATGTAATGAATCTAGAATATATGAAAGTTTCACTTTTTGAAATGTTACAAAAAAAAGAACTTTTTCACGATATTAAAATTTTTTGAGATGCACCTCTATATATATTAATATATATTAATATATATTAATTGATAGTTGTTAACTCTGTAATTAGTCTGAATTAGTTCACTATTCATTCCATATTATAGACCCCCTTGTTTAATGCAGATTTATAGATTGATTTCCAATACAGGCATCAGCCAATCACAGCCACGCCTCTTCTCATGTGACTTTTCTGCTGTATTTTGTCACTATCCTCCTCACACACATATGGAGATTGTGTGGGGTTTTTTTGGGGGGTTGCTCAGATTATGGCTGCATTCCAATCAAACATGTCTTCTCAGTATATTGCTCTGACAGTTAAATTTTTTACTGATGTTTCCTTCAACTGGTCATTAAAATTCCTTCATCTGCATGAAGAAGTTGTGACTTGGCCTGAATTGCACTTTGGGCTGTTTGATTTAAGCCTAATTTACTGTCCTGTGGCCTTGTACCATAAACCCTGTCATTGATTGAATGTCAGTGCTGATGGATTTGTGTAAATGAGAGCAGGGCTCTTCCCTTAAAATGGGGAAGACACGAAGCCTCAAAGGCAAAGTCGTGGGCATGCGTTTATGCAAATATCTCCACGCATGCAATATTCTGATTTAAGTGTGGCTTGAAAAAGATGTTGTATGCTATTATAGTAATGATATTTGCACTGAAATATGGGAACGTTTTTTGATGTTCTGTTCTGCGCAGCTCTTAAAATAAACATGGCCTTGTGTGCTCCTCATCGCCAGCCTGAGCTAATTTCCTGTAATAAAACATGCACACTGTAATATATTAAAATGTCTTTCTCTCTATGCTGGGGGTGCTGTTGCTCACCCTGGATCCTCTGTTGACTGTCTGTTTCCTCTCAGGGGAGGAAAAAGGAGCACACCCTCCAGCCTCATAAGCACGGGTGTTGCGTTCCATAACAATGCCTCTGGCCACTATTAGCATACCTGGAGAGCAATCCATCAATTTGGGTTAAATTGTACAAGCCGTGCTGCTTCTACGTACACATTCCTAATGAGCTTATGAAAACGGTGTTGCAGTGTGGCTGTGCTGCAGAAATCTGCATATGTAAAAAGACACATCCTCAAATTACATTTGACTTTGCATGAGCACATTAATCAGGGAATAGAAAATAGTCCCGCTCTGAATTTGAGAGGGTGTGTGCGGGTCTGCTCGGTGCAGTGGGTCAGAATGCACCATTTTCTTCTCCAACAGCTGATGATTCCATGAAGGTCACACCTCACGAGCCAAAGTGATGGTGGAAGTGTCTCTTATAGCATTTGGAAACTTCCCACTGCTTGGGAAGTGTTCCGAATGCAAGGCAAATTGGCATGTAGGAAAAAAAAAAAAATTACATTAAAAAACAATAAAAACGAATTTTCCAAAATTAAAAATGTAAAAGAAAATGTAGCAATTTAATTAGCAAATTCTATGTAACGTAACAATCATAGCCAATCAGCAGATATTGTTGGGCTTACATTTTAACGCATTAGCATAGTGCATTTACTTTTTTGGTGATTAATGCAATTAGACATGTGTCTTGACCTGTACGTAAAATCAATAATGAGATATTTTCCATTTGAGTAATTCAAGCATGAAGTACCACCTTCTGACAGGCAACATGCCAACCACATTTACCGAGAGCAGGCAGTGTAGAATAAGTAAGGAAGGTATTCAAACAGCACACGTTCTTGCATTCAAAAACAGCTGGACTGCAATTGAACGCAACAGAATGCAAGAGTCTCGGGTTTAATAAGTTTTAACTTGACACAGCCTCTTCAAAATGTGGCGCTCATGCCGTGAGACACTGCAACGCAGCAAGACGTGTTTTTCTGATGCATAGACATACCATTGAAATAACACAGGCAGAATGTGAGAATGTGTCCTGTTTGAACAACTATATATTCAGTGTATTGCATAAACAATATATATAATAAATTGAGTTTTTTCCCTCTGCTAATTTTTATATATGCGATTTTACATTACTGTTCAAATGTTTCAAAAATACAGTTAAAACAATAATAGCGTAACATTATTACAATTTGAATATATTTTAAAAGGTAATTTATTCCTGTGTAATTTAAACTGAATTTTCAGCATCCATTACTCCAGTCTTCAGTGTCACATGATCCTTCAGAAATCATTCTAATATGCTAATTTCCTGCTCATGTAACAATTTCTTATTGTCATTGTTGAAAACAGGTTTGTGTGTATATCATAGATAATGTGTGTGTGTGTGTGTGTGTGTGTGTATACTGTACATACACACACACACACTGCAAACAGTGACCAGACCAGAGGTTCATAAACATTCAGCATAAGTAATAAAATCAATGTCTGCATATGGAGCAAAGGATCCTTGGAGTCTGGGTGTCTGTATGTGTGTGTAGCCCTTGTAATGACTTGTATCAGGGACAACCTGTTTGGGGAGAGCGCAGTATGGCGTGTTTTGCCATTAGCTCTGGTTCTTTTAATTAGTCTGAGTATGTTACGCTTGAGAGCTTCCAATTATGGATTGACGTCTTGTTCTCGCAGCGTATGAGAGATGGGAAGTTCATCAGTCAGAAAACAGAACTTAAATCATTTGGATTCATCCCACATTCTGAAGGAAGCGAATGATATCATGTTTCATGACTGGAAGGAGAGCGATGGAGTTTAATGGAAAAAATAATAGGAAACATATGGCAAGAAAGTTAATCAAGTTAAATCAAACAAAGTGCTGTGGAGGAACGAAAGTGTTAGCGTGTGACTCTAGTGAGTATGCCGACATTAGCATGCCTAGTGCATGTGTGCTTAGCACTTACAAGGATCCCATGCGATTGCATATTCGCATACTTAATTATATTGGTTTATGCAGAGCATGAATTAGTGGCAATAATGACTGTTCTGATCCATTACTGGAGCATAATGAAAATGATTCCTCATATGGCCGTGTTTTCGGTTATTGTGTTTTCAGTCATATAGGCTACTATGCCCATGAGGCAGCAGATGTGTGCTGAATGGCTTCAGGTTTTGTATTCATCAGTAAGGCTTTCGAGAAGGAAATGTACCTGCGCGTAAACACTAGCAGACGCCGTTCTCCAGAAGTTTTTTTTAAGGTAGTTCAGCCACCATTCATTAATCTTGGTTATTTTCAACATTGTTCCTTTGTGTGTCTTACCACTTGCTTACCTTTTTACTGTGAGGTTTTTATTTATAAGCAGAACTCTCTTACCCAGCTCTTGCACATATACGATTATTTGTACTAAAAGTTGAGCTTGGGACACATGTGATACCGCTTGGTGAGAACGAGGTTTGGTTCTGGTAATTCAGTGTGAAGAAGCGGCGTCTTGGGCATCCATTTCACTCTGCGCTCCCCATTCCGCTTCACGTCTGCAGCAGTGATAACATAGCTACTAAGTGAGTGGGAAAGTCTGATGATATCTAGCTAATGGATTTAAATGGTGTTCCCAGCTGGATGTCTCACCCAAGGGCAGCCATTTTCCTCAGCTTCCATCCGGTCCAACTGCTTCACATTCTTCTTAAACCTCTTGCGCTCCTGCGGAAGCAACAGCAAGCAAATCAACTTGCAGAGTGCAATGAATATTACATCACTGCCTCAAGGTTCATGAGATCGCGGGTCGCAGACAGTCAAGGTGGGCTGTTTTTTTTCTGTCACTTGTCAGTGGTATTTTGCATTAGATGCTGGTCGTCCATAATTTCAAGGATCGTACACATTAAAAAGTTATTGGTGGTTTATGCAGGTGGTTTGTGGAGAGTTCATTGGTTGATATGTATTTAATTGTGCATGCTCATTTCTTTTTTTATTATCTTCGCTGTCTAATGCTCACTTAAAGTTCATCCTTAAAATATTATTAATTTTAAAAACTTAAACGTAATCCTGAATATCCTTTTTTTTTACTGTTGTGATGATTTACTTAGTGTGTTGTAATTAACTTATTAACTTAATTTACTATTTTATACAAATAAATTAAAAATATTATGATGCAATGTTATGGCACATACTATTAAAAGTAATTCATCTTACCATATTGGCCAAAATTTAAATTTTGGGTCATCATGAGTTATCATCATTGGATCATCATTAGTTGCGCAAATAAAAACATAAAAACAACATAAAAAAAATTCTGATACAACCAGACATGTCAAACTGGACATGTTAATAAGCTCTTAATAAGCGACAACGCGCCAAATTTTCACTTGAGTTTAAATCGTTTAACTTAAGGTGAATACCACGCGTCGCCTGGCATGAATTCATGTCTATTTGCATCTTTGCATTAACTTGTAATCTACCTGCACAAATAATTAAATTCACATACCAAAAGTGAATTTAATTATTCAAGCCAATCAGTGAAGAGCTTATTGACACATCCGGTTTGACAAGCCCAGTTGTATCAGAAAATGGAGGAGAGTATTACGATTTATATGTGCGAGTGACACGAAAAACAACCTGTGAGTAATCTAGAGCAGGGATCCTCAAATCTGGCTCGTGAGATCCACTTTCTTGCGAGCCAGATTTGAGGATCCCTGATCTAGAGCGATAACGCGATACGAATATTTGCTTCGCTTTTGGTGCGCACACACCATTAGTCACTTTGTATCTTATTATGTAAGTTTTCAGGTTCATACAACAGTTAGACATTTTAACAGCCTCCTCAGTGGTTGCTGACTGGAGATTTTCCTGAGTCTTGTCGACACTGCACATTTAACTTACCAAAACGATATTCGTGTTTAATTTCTGTCTCTAGAAATGTACATTAAGTTCCCATCACATCTACTTTTTTAGCCTTTTTGAGGGGAAAGTATAGTTTTTATGTGAATTCTCCTGATAACTTTCCTACAGAATAACACTAAAAAGTAAAGGTCTGTGAACGATGCACTATGCGCTTGTCTGCTTGGCAGAGTGTTCCGTTGCTCTGATGTTTGTTGAGAATTGCTTTTATGGATTACAGCAGAAGTATATAAGTATGACATCTTAAAGTCCTAAAGACAAGGCTATGCTACTTGTCATCAATTTTTTACAAACCCATGTGCACACATTCCTTCACATCAATACACCTATACAAAAACATTGAGCTATGGGTCCGTTTCTCTCTCTTATTCAAGTGCTATAGACTAAGGCTGTTACTCTGAACGGTGTCAGAAATATCCAGACTGTGGTGTTAGTGAGGCGGTAGTCAACCACACGCAATACTGGCTATTTCTGGGGTGAAATATAATTTACAACCTAAATAAACTATGGGTTTCAAGAAAGTGCTGAAGTACTGTTTTCTTATGGTATAATTAGTCTTTAGATTCAAGAAAAAGCAATCAAAGCAGTCATGTTCTTCACAAGGGACAAAAAAAGAAAATGTTCACTTTAAACATTTTCACTTAAAAGATCTGGGCTGCATTTACCAGAAGCATCACAAGCCTAAACTGAATTTACAGTCTATTGGTGTGAATGGTTTCTGATCTACTTAGGCTTATGATCTTTTGAAAAAGTCTTTAAGTCTTTTTTACTTAAAAGGTTTGTCCACTTAAAAGATTTGTGCACTTAAAAGATCCTTTCACTTAAGAGATTTGTTCACATAAAAGATCTGTTCACTTTAAAACATTTGTTAATTAAAAAAAAACTGGGATGCACTTCCCAGAAGCATCGCAAGCCTAAGATGATTGTAGAGACCATGGGTATCAATGGTTTCTACGATCTGCTTAGGCTTACAATGCTTTTGGGAAACACAGATGATCTCCAAAGAGATTTGTTTAAAAACAGTAATTCGCTTACAACCACAACACCTCTACCACAGATTATTTTTGCATGTACCAGCAGCTTGCGTCAACTTCTAATCGATGTAACGGCTTCTTTACACTTGTACTGTAATTCATTTTAATGTGTTACATTTTGGGGGTGGCTAATAGATCGGTGTTCATCAAAAGCTACAATCTTGTCATACATTTAGGGGTATCAGTTATTTGATTTCTCTTAAATATCTGGGCTGTTTCCAAAATGCACCACGATCCTAAGTTGACCATTGGTGTCAATGGTTCCTTGGATTACTTGCAGTTATATATAAAACTCTTGAATATCTTTATGACCTCAAGATGGCGGCGCGTTCACCCGCTGCGGCTTCTCTCTCTCACACACACACAGTCACTTTAATCAGTCTAAATAAGCTCTTTTTGCACTACAAATCATTATATCTGCACTGTTGTTTACTTCACTGGTTTGCACTCTATCTGCCGTGTGCTGTTTTATATATATATATATATTTTTTTTTATTTTATTTTATTTTATTTTTTTTACATTTTACCTTATTTGTATATTTGTATAGTTGTATTTTATATTTAATCTGTATATCTGTATTTATGTTCTACTGTTAGTGTTATCTGTATGCACCAAGGGTCTGAGAGTAACGCAATTTCAATTCTCTGTGTGTATGTGCTGTACATGTGGAAGAATTGACAATAAAGCAGACTTGACTTGACTTGACTTGACTTAAGACTCGATACCACGAAGCTTGTAATCCTTGGCAACTGGTTCTTTATCACAATTGTTTATTGTAGTAGCCTTATACTTTTATAAAAGCACCACTGTTTCCCTCAGCACGCAAATACAGTCTCCATATTAACTTTCATGTATAGTTATTGCTGATTCACTCCTTTCTCTCTCATCCTCCTCTCCTTTGTTCTGACCATCTGAACTCTGTCTTTAGACCATAAACTTCTTTAGTGAGCATGATGCAGGTCAGGGCCCCCATGCCAGCACTGTGATTGAGTTTCATGCTTAGCCTGTCGGGGGTCCTGAGTGCCCAGTGTTGTCTTTGAGAGGGAAACGAGTGGAAGAGGCGGCTGGCAAATCCTCTAGCAGGAGTCCAGGGCTCGCCTTCAGCGCGGCTCTTTCACTCGGTGTCTTCCACAACCTGTGAAATGAATTTCCACCACAGCTTTACTCAAAGCTGACGCGCCAACTGCCATTACTTCCCCGGCTTTGACTTTTATTTCCCCGAGCCGTGAGTTGCCAACCACAGCGGCGTTGTAGTCAAATTGATTCCATTCGTTTGATGTATCATTGTTGTCAGTGCTAAGCAGATCACCACTGTGCATGAATATATCCACCCTAGAATCTCCACAATGAAAGCCATTTCCATTTTCTGCCCTTTTTTCCTTTTCTCTCATGCCATTTTTACACGGTTGTGTAAAATGAGGGAGGCGCGCCGTATCTTTGAAGAGCCTCTGTTTCGGGAAATTCAGTCGAAGAACCTTTTTGAAAGATTGAAATTTCACCTACTCCACTTTAAATATTAATTCTCCACCTCCTGCAGTCGAGCCCTTTGTCGTCAGACCTATACATTTTGGCAGGATTTCACTCCCTCCGACGATTATATGTGAATCTATCTTATCGAATTGCTCTCCTCTGGCTTTCTCTGCATTTTTATACGTTTTGACATAACAATCCGTTCATCCTAACAATGAGCACTTGAGCAGCTGTCGAGACTCTCAAAGACTTCACAGAGAAACTCTCGCAGAGACGTTCCACTTTACATTCCTGTTTTCACAAAGTATTTATGTGGTTTGAAAATGTGTATTCAGACTTCACTTTTTCACTCTCTGTGTCTGAGATGATTTTCATATTTGCTGCCCTTATAATCTCTGCTGCATAGCATAAGATTGTCGAAGTGGGCTGTGAAGAGCAGAAAACTCATTTAATATAAACAGGTAGAATGCACACAGAATTCCACTGAAAGTTTTCGCTGGAACGTCCGTCATTCATTAAAATCCCCTCCCCTTATGTTTGTTTCTTGAACATTTTGGCTACATCTGCTCCCAGAATGCTTGGTTTAACACGTTTAACCATTTTTAAAGCCATTCCGCAGATAATCCCACAAAATCAGAGGCAAAAATGCAGAGAGATTTCCAAATTCCATCTGCAAGCAAAAGGATTTTAATCAATCAGCATTAGCTTTTGATTTTGAGTCAGAAACGTTCCACCTTGGTGAAGAAATACTGCACTTCGCCCTCTACTGGACACATCTTAACCCTACATTTGAGTCATAATGGCAGTGTTAATTCTGTGCTGGTTTGGGTTTCTTAGCTGTGAATGAGAATTCCGACAATTACCCATTAAAGTGTTTGAGCTAACAGGGCTCTTCAGAGCATTCAGTGAGGTTGTGGAAAGCCAGTGTTTACAAGGCGGATGCATTTATTTTTAAGTGCAACAAAGCTGTCAGCTGTGTTTCTCCCAGAATACCTCTCTAACGCCAGAGCCTTTTAGCTGCCCATCTCCATTCACCAGCACCACATTAGCACAACAAAATGGCACTTACTTTAAATGGGCATTTTTGGCCCTTTTTTGGGTGATCTTAAAAAGTGCTTAACGAAATGTCTGTTGGTAAGAGAATTCATGGCATTACAAGACCTTTTGTTCTTGCAGTAGTTGCTGAAATGGCATTTCTTAGAGTAAGTCATACACTCTTAAAAATAAAGGTGCTTCAAAAGGTTCTTCAAGCGATGCCATAGAAGAACCATTTTTGGTTCCACAAAGAACCATTCAGTCAAAGGTTCTTTAAAGAACCATCTCTTTCTTACCTTTTTATAATCTGAAGAACCTTCTTTCACCACAAAGAACCTTTTGTGAAACAGAAAGGTTCTTCAGATATTAAAGGTTCTTTATGGAACCATTTAGACAAAAAGGTTCTTCTATGGCATCCTGAAGCACCTTTATTTTTAAGAGTGTACCTATGGATCCATACATCATAGGATATATCTAGTTGTTAAAGGAATAGTTCACCCAAAAATGAAAATGGGAATCATTTGTGCTTCCTCGCTTCGTGGAACATGAAAGCAGAAGTTTAGCAGGATGTTCACGCTGCTCTTTTCCATATAATGCAAGTGAATGGCGACCAACTTTTTAAAGCTCAAAAAAAGAAAAAAAAAGAAAAAAAAAAAAAACCGTAAAAGTAGTTTATATGACTTCTTTTGTGGTCTATGGAAAGAAGAAAGTCATACAGGTTTGGAGCAAATTGATTCCTTTAAGGTTTTTTTAACAACCTTTTTCTTGCCTTGAGTTCACTTTTCTGCTCCTTACAGATAATGTCTCTTTAAGGAATCTACAAATCAAATTAACTTACAGCATGTGCAATCTGGCAGAGACTGGCAGTGTGTGGTCGCTTTTATGTAAAGTCACAGATTAGAACGTGTGAAAACTGATATGATCATCCCAGATTTGCTTATTAAAGATATCCTGCCGTCTCTGTTTCCATGACATTGAAATCAGAGAATCCAGGGCTTTTTGGAATGAAAGTTATTAGAACTACTGGTGATTAGAGGACACAGACAGGGGGACGATGTTTTGTCTTTTTCTTGAAGATTTATTTGAGGGAGAATATATTTCTGGAATTATTTTGGTAACAGAACAAGCAGGACATACAGTGTTTCTCTGCTCCTGAGATATTCTCAGATTCTGCAGCTAGAGTTGTAAAGACCAATCCAAACTAGCCCAGACCCAGCCCTGAGTATTTATATGAGTAATAAAACTGGCCCAATATCAAAACCCCAAATTGTATTTTTAGAAATTTCAGGTCATTTCTAGGCCTACTATGTAATATAAGCAGCATTAACAATTGCAAAGTAAAAAAACAAAACAAAAATAATCATTGAAATTTATATTGTATTATATACAAAGTAATAAAAAGCAATAGATTTCGACTAATGTTTAAAAGTTTGCTTGGAGAATATAAATTCATATACTACCTGTTTGGGGTCTGTATATATATTTTTTTATTTTATTTATTTTATTTATTTGAAAGAAGTCTCTTGTGCTTTCCAAGGCTGTATTTATTCGATCAAAATACAGTAGAACAGTAATATTGTGAACTGTTATTATAATATATCATAAAAATATGTTTTCTATTTTGATGTAATTTGATGTAAATAAATTGTAATTTATTCCTGTGATGGCAAAGCTACATTTTTAGCAGCCATTACACTAGTCTTCAGTGTCACATGAAATCATTCTAAAATGCTGATTTAGTGTTTAGGAAACATTTTTTATTATTATGTTGAAAACAGTTATGCTGCTCAATATTTGCATGGACACCGTAATAAATTTTTTCAGGATTCTATAATAAATAGAATTTTAAAATAACAGCATTTCTTTGAAATAGTTTTTACAACATTATAAATGTTTTAATGTCACTTTTGATTAATTTAACGCTACCTTGCTGAATAGAAGTCTTCCAGTCATAAACCTTTGAAGTATAATAACATTCTAGTATAGTAACATTCTTCTATTACTTCATATGTAGGCCTATTATACACAGTTACCTGACGTACAGTAAATGTACTGTATTTTAATGATAACAGTTGGCCTGACAACCATAAAAAAATAGTATCCATCTTACCTGTTTTGATTTACAGAGGATTGGCTGTTCGTTTGGTCAGAAATCCTTGCATTCAAATCTAATTTGTGTGATATTTCTAACCTTCAAACTGCAGAACAAAAAACTCATGGAAACATTTCCACATGGGGAAAACTGCAACCTTGTTAACCCTGATCAAAGTGTTTGTTAGAAACTTGTGTGTGATGTCAACCAAAGAACAAATTATTTGGGGATAGTTTTGTATAGTTATATAGTATAGTTTTGTTTTGTGTTCCAGGTGTGAATTCAATTGCAGTTCCATATTCCAGATTTGTACTTTGATATTAGGAATTTTTCATATGCCGTTTTGTTTTAACTAAGTACTGTGAGGCCGGAGCAGCCAGGCTGATCAAACCCAGGCCTGGGCAAATCAAATGGCTTTGGTTTTATTCATTGTTTTTTAGCTTTGTTTGCATCACAATCAGTGGAGACAATGTTATGCTCTGCTTTGGAAATCTTTTCTGAAAATGCTATGGCGCTGGACCAAAAGTAAATTGCTTTTTTGCTGTCTTTTTTTTTCTGGTTGCTGCTGGGATGTGTTTTTGTTGAACTGAAATAATGAGAGTAAACCGCCACACACTCACACCCACATACATCGCAGCCTACATCCTACACACACCAGGTGTACAAAAACAAAAGGGTCGATAAATGGCCGCTTGACTGCCCCTTCATCTGTTGGCAGCACGCACTGGCCAGTAGCCAAATAACAACAAATAAACACAAGACACCCATGATTTTTACATGCATATGCTTTTAGTTTACATTCAAATATTTTGATATTACTTTTTACTTTCTCTTCTTCCTATGTTAGGGTGGAGTCCGGTTTCCAGAAAGTTCTTCAGGTGGATCTGGAGGTCAACGGGTTGTTGGATCCTCTGGGAAGTCGCTCAGTGACATGGCAGATCGAGTACCCCATCTCCCGAACCCTTTCGGATGAGATCCAGACACTCATCCGTCTGGCACCTCATGACCTAGGGGGAATCGTGCCATTGTCTATGGTGAGTTTAGTTCCTCGTCAACTCGTTCTCAACAAGTCCAAACATGCAATGCTGTTCTTTTGTCCTATTTTTATTGTTACTGTTTGCATATAATATAAATTATGGCTGCTTGCTTTTCAGGAATAATATAAGATGTATCACATAGGAAATGTTGATGTGTCATTTGAAGCAACAGTATGACTAACACTAATTAGCTGTAATTTGGTTAATTGAGCGTGCAGTTTGCTTTAAAACCGGCAACTGGGTCAAGACCAAAAGTAATTAATTTAAAATGAGAGGAGACTGTGAGGAGCCTCAAACAAATAAGGTAAACGGAAGATAATAAAGTTTGTTTTAATCAATATGGTGGCTGGGCAGTCACAGTTGGTGCTATTCCTGAGTGGGGAAGCACAATGCTATTTAACAGTGGCAAAGTATGCTCCAATATATATATATATACAGTGGGTACGGAAAGTATTCAGATTAGCAAATGGCTGCAATATAACAAAGAGTGAAAAATTGAAGGGGGTCTGAATACTTTCCGTACCCACTGTATATATATATATATATATATATACAAGATCTTGGGACAGATTTATTAAACATTGCAAATTAGCGTTAGAGCGGCAATTCCATAAAAGCGTTGTTGGGAGGGTAAAATTCTGTGGGTGATTTACTAACAATGCACACATTAAAGAAGACAGACGCAGCCAGATCATTTCCATAATGACCAGCACAATCTACCAAGAGCAAGACATGATTTTTTGTGTTAAATAATGGCGCAAATACCAGTAATTTGATGAGCACTAGTTGCGAATTCATTTTAATACTCAGGCGTAAAAATAACTGCGTCCACGCCTTTTCAGTGCTAATACTTCATTGCGCGTTTTTAGTAAATCCTGACAGTACTATTTTAACATCAAAAGACGGTTTAGTTAGCCTTTATTAAATCTGGCCCTTTATGTACTGTATATAACTACATAAAAAGCAAAAAAAAAAAAGGCAAAAGGTAAATTATTACTTTTTTATTCGGCAAGGATGCATTAAACTAAACAAAAGTGACAATGGATGTATATATAATGTTACAGAAGTATTTCAAATAAATGCTATTTTTTAAAACTTTCTATTTGTCTAAGAATCCTGAAAAATGTATCATGGTTTTTTCACAAAGAAATATTAAGCAGCACAACTGTTTTTAAAATTTTTAATAATAATTGTTTCTTGTGCATCAAATCAGCATACTTGAATGATTTCTGAAGGATCATGTGACACTGAAGACTGGAGTAATGACTGCTGAAAATTCAGCTTTGCCAGAAATAAAATGACATTTTAAAAATATATTAAAGTAAAAAATATGATAATATTTCAAAATATTACTGTTTTTACTGTACTTTTGATCTCTTTCAAAAACAACCCCCAAAATTTGAATATTTACAAAATACCATATACAACACTCTACATTACAAGCATTAAAGCCTTACAATAAAGTTCGATTAACTGTTTGTTTTTAAATGAAAAATATCCATTCTGTTTATAGACTCCCAGCACCTGATCAGGACACGAAATTAGTCTCTTATCCAATAAACATTGGCCTTTATTCCATTAAAATCAGTGCCACAGGTATCTTCTTTAGACATAGCTGTACTTTAGTGGAACTTTTATACCCATCTATCCTTTAAATCCTATGCACATATTCATGTAGATCAAAAGAGATCACAAACAGCATAATACTGCTGTGTGGTATTATGTACACTTTCCTTCACTAAACTACTAAAATGCACCAACAGTGTATAGATCGGAGATACACATTGCTGTATTCAAAAAAAATATATATTAAGGGGGCCTGTGATTCCAGTGCAGTCTCTACAGAAAAAAATGAGAAGAATTTGTTTTGAGTGCAGGTTTCATCTTTTAAATAAAATGAGAGGCTGAGGCAAGGAGAAAAATGGTGTTTGATTAGAGGTGGGCTACACGTCTGCTCTTCATTGGCTTCTTTTCAATAGGGTGGTAGGATGAAGATGATTTCATTTTGATGTGAAAAGGTTTGTGTATTTTCTGTAAGCACACAAACCACTGAAATCTGAATGCTCCCTCTCGTTAGCTAAAGCGTTTCACCTTCCTCTCACAACCTTCACATGCAAACACTCACACACACACACTCAGTAGATTTGGTTCTCTTTTGCATATCATCTTGAATTATATCACCTTGCCTCTTTTGCAGCCTGTCTTAATTGCGTTTTACAGTGCAGTGTTCTCTCACATACCCTATGGCGGCTCTTCCCCTTGTCCATAACGATGACATTGCCATCACCACACCTTGTTAAACTTAATCAAGACTTCGTTAAGCCAGCAGCAGAGTCAGCGGGCAGCTTTAATCACCCCGAGCGCGGCCATCCACTCCCCCTTCTCACTACCTGTCTAATGTAGAGGAACTACGCAGATTGGTGTGACAGGAACAATGGCATACGATAATAAAGGCAAGAGACTCCAATCTGTCCCATCGGAGGCTTCTGCTCCATTAGAATGAGCTTTTTCCCCTCTCGCGGACACCGGCTAATTCAAGCCTGCCAGCTGTCTCTTCGGCCTCATTTGAGAGGACAGCCGCCACGTGCCCGTTCCCCACTCAGTGGCCAAACAAGCACCATCAGCCGTCGCGTTTGAGAGCTGTGCCGTCTCGGCCCATTACGGTAAACACAGCCAGTCGTACAGTAGTGACGAGGGCGGAGAATGATGTAATAACATTGTGGAAATGAGCCCGGATGCCCTTACAGCCTGAGTTCGACACCCCCGGCTCGAGCCCGTTCGGCCCACTGGTGCATTTCGCACAACAATCACGGCCGCAGACAGAGAGACAACAGCCACCAATCACTTGTGTTGTCTGGGCCTCTGACGGAGCGCATTTGTCTTGAGCTCTCGGAATGCTGGGAGAGCAGATTGTTGTGTTACACAGCAGGAGGGGATCAATGTAATCACATCACTTTCAACTTTCTGAATGAGGAGATGCCCTAATAGGATTTGGCAGTGCATGATACCCTCAAAATGCAGGAAATCTGTTCTGGCTCATTAGGATGCACCAGCGTGTGCGTTCGCTCTCTCTCTCTTTATAATGTGTGTGTTTGTCTTTCTGCCTCGCTCTGTTTCTATACCTCACAACTTTTGAATCAAGTTTACTTAAGCTCCTTGTAATTGGCCGTTCAGATTTCAGTCCCTGCTGAGCTTGTTTTCTGTTGACTATTGAAAGCGCTCTCATTCTTGTTTGCCACCCTGTCTTCTCGCGGCGCTCAGAGAGTTTGTTCAGAGAAAAGCAAAATCAAACAAATTGCCAAGTCAGAGGCATCTCCCTTCAAACCCCTCTTCTGATTTTTTTTTTTTTCCAGGATTTGTTTTGTTTGGTTCTCCGTAGCCTCTTGGCCTTAGTCTTGAGTTTCGTTGTGTGTCAGGCTTTTCTTCAGAGCTCATGGGTTTCTCTGTTCTCTGAGCGACGCTGGCCTGCTGTTTGACTACCTTCAAGTCTGTTTGAACAGTGTCCTCTGTAAACCGCCTACAGGACAAGGTAATAGCCTTTCCTTTGTGTTTTCCACATGCCGTACGCCATAAATCATGCAACATTTTTGAACTACTCGTCAAATTTACATTGGGGAACTAGCTGCTAGTGATTCTTTCCTTGCTAATAATTAGCATGCACTATATATCAGTAGCATATTGAACATTTAATTGTGCAGTATTTTTACATTACATTTGCTGTCATCTAATGCTCACTTAAAGTTCATCTTTAAAACACCAATAATTTAACTCTTGTGCTGTCCTGAAAACCCTTTGCCTAATTAAAAAAATTGCTTGTGAATCCCTCATTATGCTGTATTAATTGCCAATCTTGGATTCCATCTTTTTGTCAGCTTATGCACTCCTGTTTTTGAGTGAAAAAAATCTTTATTTGTGGGTAGTTTTGGACATTTTTCCCTCAAAAACTAAGGTGCACAAGCTGAGATTAATGAGGCCTAGAATCAGTTAATTCCCAAAAAATATACAAAACTTATGATAATTAAAAAAAACAATTTGATAATAATATACCATAATGAGAAAATTTTATATATATTATTGTATATATATATTAATTTTATATATACTGTGTATATATATTTCCTACTGACACACTACAGCAAAAATAGAAATAACTGATTTAAAACCATTTTTATACTATACTAGTACTAGTACAATACTACAATACTAGTGTTCTAATAATTTTGGCCACCACTGTATTTTTGTCCATAGTACAAACTGTAAAGTGCCACACTATTATGTAAACTAAAGACTTTTGGATATCTACACATGAGATATCGTATCTGCCAGTCCATTGAGACTTGTCTACTAACTAAACTAGCATTAAGCAGCATAAACTAGCTCAGCTGTTCTTTTCAGCATGGTTGATCTTTAGCAGGGATGTGCACAGACATTTTTAGGGGCAGGGGCTCGAGTGGAAAAAAGGGCACTTCTTATATTTATTTTAAAAAATTTGTAAACAAAACGTTCTGGGATTTTACCGATAACGATAATTAGACGTTATTTTGCTGAGTGTGTTATTGTGCTGATATCTTAAGGACTGCAGTGGACAGCTGACTCCTAAAGTTTTTGATATTCTTCATATTCTGTGTGGTGATCAGTTCACAGCAGTGATTTTAGATTTTTACCTTTTATGGGCATTTTTACCTTCATAAAGCCATTTTTTCTAAAAGTGCGCATCATCTTTTCAGTCAAATTAATAAATTGAATCAGTCAATTAGAATAATAAGTCATTTGGGCTGTTACCAAGCAAATTAAATCAGTATTGACAAAATTCATCTTTGCAATGCAGATAAAACACAGAAGCTGCAGCTGAAGTGGCATTTAGATGCATTTACATACTGTTTAATGCAGGACATGAATGCATTTAACCTGCAGCTACAAATGCATTAATACTGTTTTGATATTTTAAACATAAAACATTGAATACTGATATTTGAAATTATAAAAAAGAAAAAAAGCAAGACAAATTAACTATATTTGCCTTTTGTCATTTGGATAATTAGCTGTAAATTCAAGGCATAGGTAGCTTAGTCTTTTGTTCATCACCACTCACCTCCACACCAAGACAAACACAACTGGAAAGGGAGGGAGGCTCTCTGCCTGTCTGTGATGTGCATGTGCCGATCAATCGTGCTACACTGCTGTGCTGTGCGCCTGTGCGAAGACGCAGAGGGGAGAAAGGCATTGGAACTCGACAGTCTCTCTACATATCCCGACCTGACCTGATATCTTAATTTTTTATTTGTTTGACAGGGAAAGCTGTGCACAAACAGAAACACACACATGCACACATATATACATACATTCATTCATTAAAAAATAAATTAAATTAAATTAAAAATTAAAAACTCCCCAGAAAAAGGGCACTTGCTCTCGAGGAAGAAGAAGGGCAGGTGCTCAAGCCCCCTATGATGTCTATGTGTGCACGTGCCTGATCTTTAGAATGTATTTTGACATTTCAGAGACCAACAACCTATTATCTGGAGAACAAACAAGGAATTTCTCCTTTTACATTGTGATCTAGACAATTTATTATGAGAATGTCTTTGAGAGAAGTCATTTAAGCTGCACAGTTTGACGGAGTGCTCACTGTACTCCAGTATTTGAGCTGTTTTTGTATTACTGATTTATTTACTCTTGATGCAAATGTTTCTCTAGAACCCCCTGCAGCACAAGACCGTGTGGCACACATGCAAGAATAGAAAGAGAAAAAGAAAAAGGGAGAGAGAGAGAAAAAAATGAGTGCAGTTGTCCGAAAGAAATGCAAGTTGATTTGTGACTGCTGAGAGATTAAGATGCAGACAGAAGCGTGTTATTGTGTGCGGCGGCGGGCCTCGGTAAACCTGAGCCCTGCCACGGAGCTGTGGGGATTGATGGTCCTCACCGCACACTCCCTCATTACTACGAGCATCTCTCTCTCTCTCTCCACCGCGACTGTGTGCATGACCGCTGCCGCCTTATCACAATCATCTGAAACAGCCTATGTATTCATTATCCCTCACCTGGAGGCCTGCACACTACACAGGGCATATGGAATCTGTACTTCCACATTTCACTGCCCCAGAGATGGAGGAAATGAGAGAGGTGATGTTAGATTGCGATTGCATCTAAGCCGTGTCGTTTTTTTAAAGTTATTAAAAGGTGGTGGAGTTTTCTAGCAAGTGTTAATTTGAAAGAGTGGTGAAAGAGTTCATCTAAGCTCTGCTGTTTGAACATTAACCCCAAAACCCTTGAGGGCTGCAGGTTGCAATAGACAGATAATTGGATTGAAATAATTGTTTTTTGGTTCCTTTGTATCAAGTCTGGTGATATTGAATGGCCTCCTTTCAATGATAAATTCACTAACTTATTATTTAGTATTATTTGGCTAAATTACTAAACCTTTACACTTAGACATGACTAGATTGCAAAACAAATTTGCATATGTCATGTCATAATAATAATAATAATTATTATTATTATTATTTAATTTAATAATAATAATAATAGTAATAAATTAGTAGTAGTAGTATGAATTATAAAAATATAATACTATTATTATTGTTATTATTATTCACTTTTATTATGTAACTAAAAGTACAAATTAAAAAATGAAGAATCAGTTCTGTTTATACTTAAAGGTAAACAAAAATAATTGAAAATTGAATATAATATTATTAATAATAATAAATAAAAGTAGTAGTATAAATTATAAAAAAATATAATTACATTTTTTCTTATATTATAAATTATTAAAATTTGATGATGATCATTTATTTATTTATTTATAACCCTCTAGGTTATTGTTGTAGACAAATTTTTATTGTATTATGCAATTAAAAAACAAAAATTAAACAATAATAAAGAATCAGTTCTGCATACATTTAAACATACATAATATTAATAATAATATTAATATTAATAATAAATAATCAAAAGTAGTTGTCATGTAATTTATAATAATAATAATAATTATTACTATTAATGTTTTTTTTTTTATAAAGTAACCCTCCAGGTTATTGTTTTAGACAAATTTTTATTATACCATGTAACTTAGAAACAAAAATTAAACAATAATTAACAATCAGTTCTGCATACGTTTAAACATACACATACAAATAATTGTTACTGGTCATAAAAACAACATCTGTTGGTCTCTAGATACCAAGCAGTAGAGATTGTCTTGTAGGTGCAGTGGAAAGGTAGTGTGATTGAGTTTGAATGTGAGTTTGAATGTGCTTGCCATGATTCAAGAAGGACATGTTCCTCGAACAACCTTCCTGTCATCCTGATCTTAGGGCTGGGGTTAGGACTTGAACAGCATTCTTATGAATAATTTCTACTAGATTTCGGTGGTATCTAAGCTTGTGTTTGGCCTGTGATGGCTTGATAAGAATGTTGTTCCAGGACTAACAAAAGATCTTGATCCAATATCCACTTTGCTAAATCACACTGTCTAAATGAGCGTATCTATGCAATGTCATGAATAATGCATCAAAGTTTAATACTTAAGGAATGGTAGCAGAGAAATCCAGGTTTATGCTCATGTCCGGTTCATCCACTGTTCATAACAGGGCTCATAATTCCTGGAAAGAGTGCTCATTTAGCCAAGCAGTGAGGTGGAGAGGCCTTGGATTATCAGTTGATGCGGTAATAGTAAAACAAAACTGTGATTATCCTCATTCTAGCGGCCACTGAGAGGCGCTTGGCTGACCCAGTGGCTGTAATGTGTTCAACGACTGCTGAGCATTCCCTTCATCTCTCTGCACTATTACTGAAATCAATAGCCATCTTCCTCTTCGCTCCCTGTTTGTCTGCACTGTTGTGCCATTTTATCAGAGGCTCTGTCAGCAAGACTCTGAGAGGCAAAAAGGCTTTAGCCATCGCTGCTGAAAACATGGGAGGACCTGCGGTCTTGAAAAGAAATACAGCCGCCGATCGATGGCTCTGTAATAGCATGTCTGCGGCATCGGCCGCAAGGATCCACACGGGGTGCCGATGCATTCAGTGCTGCCTGTCCTTGAGCGTTAGACCCCATGTGAGCTGGTGTAGGTTCACCACGAACTGAACCAATCACCTGTGCTGATATTAACCCTACATTCCCCGACCTCCGATATATCTTTAATCCCCACCAACTCTGCCAAAAGTGTAATGGCCTTTTATCGATTTACCTCCTTCTCTTTTCTCTCACTCTTTCTCAAGATAGTGTGGAGCCACTTAAAGGTAAGTGCGTGTTGTAGAAGCACTGCCCTCCCGCAGAGATGGTCTCTGGGAGGCCGTACAGCCTGTTCTTCAAACCCAGCATCCATGCATAGCTAACACTAATCAGTCAGCAGTCCAGGGAATGATGTTTACCGACCACCGGGCAGAAGCGGATGATGAAGCTGCATGAATAACACATTGTGCTCGGATTCAACACCCTCCCTCTGGAACCATGGCTCATAGGAGCTCCAGAGATGGGGTTGGGGGAAGGAGAAGGATGGTGGGTTTCAACAACCGGAGCATCATGATTGAGGTGAGGGGGAGGACCGGGAGTGTAGGTGGACATAAACTAGTTGCATATTAGTTCTGCTGGTTCTCATGCCACCCACATCAGTCCTGCTGTCAGAGTAAATCTTCCTTAATTTTCAAGCCAAGCCAAGCCAGATGCGTGAAGAGACTGTACTCTGTATTGTGCTGCATGTTAATGTAGTCTTGCAATCTCAAAACTCACTAATGCACAGACACACCAAGGAATTTGATTCATGTATGATGCGATTAATCACGATTAATCGTTTGACAGCACTAATATACATAAAATCTCGAATTGCAATTATTTTATCAAAATACAGAATAAACTGTAATATTGTGAAATATTATTACAATTAGGGGTTTTCTATTTCAATATATTTTAAAATAATATTTTCAGCATATATTACTCCAGTCAATGTCACATGATGCTACAGAAATCATTTTAATGTGCTAATGCAACTTATTTATTATTTTAATTTTATGTATGTATTTTATGTAATTATTGTGATTTTATTTAGTTTCATGTTTAGGTCATGTTTTAAAGGGATAGTTCACCCAAAAATGAGAATTCTGTCATTAATTACTCACCCTCATGTCGTTACAAACCCGTAAAACCTTTATTCATCTTCGGAACTCAAATTAAGATATGTTTGATGAAATCCGAGTGCTTTCTGACCCTGCATAGACCCCAATGCTACCACGGTCAAGGCCCAGAATGGTATTAAGGACATCGTTAAAATAGTCTGTCTGACATCAGTAGTCTTACCATAATTTTACGAAGATACGAGAATACTTTTTGTGCACAAAGAAAACAAAATAATGACTAATTTCATGCGTCGTGGTACTCTCGTGAATCGCAGCAGACGACGCTGAAGAGAAGAATTGTTGAATAAAGTCGTTATTTTTGTTTTCTTTGCGCACAAAAGGTATTCTCGTAGCTTCGCAAAATTACGGTAGGTGTTACAGTTTTGGAACGACATGAGGCTGAGTAATTAATGACAGAATTTTCATTTTTGGGTGAACTATCCCTTTAACACATTACATTTTCTCCTCAAAACTGAGAAAAATGTGGCACAGATTTATGGGACTTTTATGTGACTGATTGGCTTCTTACTCTGTGTATTTCTGAATTTGGAAAGCCTCGTCTTATATTACTTTGGAATCCTTTCATAACTGTGCAAACATTCACATACCCGTCATTTTTAAGGTGAATAAATAGTTATTTTTCTCCTTTTCCAAAGCATTAGAATCTTCGGATATAATTTTCAAATATTAAACATTTTTGTTGATATATCCTGAGCAGGAAAGTTCCACTACATTTTTTTGTGCTTTTGCCATGTGAGTCAGAGGGTGGAGGCACGTATGCCTTTCTCAAGGGTCAATGGATTTGACCTGTGTGGTTTAAAACTGTACTCCCTCGCTGAACTGAACTCACCTCTATTTTTTAATTTTTTTTTTTACCGTGAAGTAAAGCTACCCATCAGAGTCTGTGGCATCACAATGAGAGGCTTTCCACCACTTTGCCTGTTTTACTCTTGAATTCTGTTTTTAATTCACTGCGTAATCTTCAGGCTTGACTGAAAATTACATTGTTCGCTTTTAACAGCCGGTGAATGGACACATTGAAAGACATTTGAAAGCACCTTGTCTGCCGAATAGTGTCGCTGGGTTCTTTGAATTCATCTGAGCGGGAAGTGAGTGAAAGGGGGAGAGCGAATTGTAAACACTTCACCCATCCCATCCTGTGGAATATTTATCAGAGTCATTTTCCTGGTCTTGATAAATTAATGTTTTGACAGCAAATCAAACACAGGCGATAACTCCCTGTCAAAATGTCTGAGCATAAGGTTTGAATACCAAACTCTTGCTGCTGAGACTACATTCCTATTGCACATTTACATAATGTTGAAATCAAGGGAAATGGCGTATTCAAATTCTACCTCGGAAGTAGACAGCGCAGCCTGTGTTAGATAGAAAATAATGATCGGCTTAAACGCATAAAGGGAAAGACAGGAAGAGGCTCGTTTATCCCTACGATTGTGGTGCATTAAAGTGAAAATGATTGAAATAAGAATCAGCTGCCAAGTGAAGCCTGAAGTGGGATCAGCCTGGAGAAAAAAAAGAACAGAAGACCTCAGGTCCATTAACAAGCTTGAAATTTCATTATCCACAGTTCAGGATTAAATAATGTTATCTGTTTTCTCTAAAGGAGAATGGCGAGAGCTGTGACATAAAGAGAAGAAAAGACCCTATAATGAAGAACAAAACCTTCACAGAGGGTTTCTTTATTTAGGTTTATCCATCTCAAAGTGCTGCGTGGTTTATGATGAGGGCAGTTTTGTGTAGTCTCCTCACCCATAGCCCCAGCCGGCAAGAAAAACACAGGTCAGACTTAAATGATCTAATTATACAGCCTTTGGTTTGTTTGAACTGTAAATTGAACACACGGACATGTTTCCGATAAGATTATAAGCAAAGAGAGAATGGATTCACAGAAACAGTTACCATAGCTGTCATTTCTCCATAATTACGGGATATTTCTGTGAAAATAAGATGTGCCTACAGTGTTTTTCCCTGACATTGTTCTCTATGTAAAGCATATTTCTGGAAATTCCCACAGTGGTATTGATGTTTGCTATAAGCATCATTTTTATCTTTATTTACTGGTGCTTCCTCAGTCAAGCATCACTATTTCTTGCCCATATTTAGGGTTAGGAATATGGAATACCCACAATACCCTAGTGTCATGCTGAAGAGTTTTGCATGGGCAAGCGTTCATATTTTCTTCCAAATATGTGTGAATTTTTTTTTCTTTTTGTAGTGACTTGATAGTGAACCTTATTCTTGTGTGTGTTTTTCATGTTAATATAGATTATCTGAGAGTGGATCAGTTTCATAAAAACAGAATGTGTTGTTTGGCTCTAAACAGACCTCTCCATCTCACTCTGAGACTCTCCAGAGCTGATGACTCTAATTGAATGATATGACTCACTGGGTTAATAGTGCGACTCAATGTTGGTGCTGAAGAGCTGGAGCTGACAGAATGACGAATTATCGTGAATAATTGCGAGTGAATTATCCTGAATTAACGCAGTCTGATTGATCTGCCCTCTGTGTGCAGGAGACAGAGATCCTTAACACCGCAGTGCTCACCGGGAAAACTGTTGCCATGCCAGTGAAGGTGGTCACTGTTGGAACCGAAGGTACTGTGACCGATGTGACAGAGTCGGTGGAATGTCGCTCGACGGATGAGGACGTGGTTAAGGTGGGCAAATCATGCAGGGGTCACTAACATGAATAAACCACACATTTGTGGATGCATATTTGCATACTTTTGACCTTACAGACTTAAATTTAAAAAAATTAACTCTTCACACTCTCAGTAGTTTAGTTTAATTAGCCAAATAACAGCCAGTTTTGCCATTTCTATCACAGTGGAATTTCCAACACATTTCAAATTATGTTTAATAACATTCTGTGGTGGAAATGATGGTGATGGAAATTGACATTCAGAATATTTATTTAGTATGCTAATGGAATTTTATATACCCTAAATGTGCGCATATGCCAACCAAATTATTCTAAATGATTAAAAAAAAAAAATGTATTAGTAATTTGTGAGATATTGTGATGTGGTGTGATTTACTGTAAAGCAAAGCAAGGAAACAAAAGCTAAAAGAACCTGCAGACACACATAAGCTCAGAATAATTTTGTAATCAAGATAACAAAAGAACTGTTGAGGGAACACATAGTGTATTAAGATAGCTATATTAGATTTGATTTAAAGCGCTATACATTCAACCGCTCTGAAGTAATGTCTATTTTCAGTTGTCAAGCCAGAGGCGAAAAATCAAAGGGATGTTAAATGCAGTCTTTTCAGAACAAGCTTGTGCCTTCCACTTCCATCTGCCGTTTGGGAACAAAATATGAGAGCATTTTATGAGGGCGAAAATGACAATGTGTGTGTATGTGTGTGTATTTACTCCCTTCGGGTTTAATTATCTGATGAACACCCCACACTGAAACACTGACCTCTGGAGAGGAATCCCCCCTTCCTCCCCACCAAAGCTGACACACACACAGGCACTGTGACCTGGATTCAGAGCATCTGAATACACTATGCCATTATTTTTGTCTACATTGACTTTTTGAGCACTGCAGATTTTGTATATTTTATTCAAATACAATGCATTGCATAGCATCCCTTTGTATTGTCTATATTTATAATCTGTGGCAGTGCATGTACCAGTTGATGTCACTGTCATATTTCTAAATATAATTCTCTACACACTGCCATTCAACCTGGTTTATTGTCTAACCCTGCACTGTAAAAAATTTCCCTGTAAAAAAACGGTAATCTACTGGCAGCTGTGGTTGCCAGCATCATACTGTAAAAATACAGTGTGCTACTGTTTTTTTTTATTAACAGTAAAATGCCATTTTGACATCTACAGTATACTACCGTAATGTAGCAGCGTATATCTGTTAAATTACATACTACTCATAACTCCATGATCTCAATTTTAAATGCATATTATACCCTGCATTTTCTATTTGACTATGTGTATTACAAAAGAGAACAAAGTCAAGTTATGTTTTGTTTTTTAATCTGATACAACACTATAGATAAACTTTTACAATATGCCCTAAAACAGGCATGTATATACATACATACAAACATACTTAAAGTCTTTATTTGCTCATAAAATACAAATGTACTCTCAAATCAGGCTTCAGTGAACACCAGCTAATGTTATTTTCAAAACAAATGGTTTATAAAATACAAATCAGCATTAGCCAATTTAAACTCCAATATAGATGATACTTTACTGGAGATTAAATGTCTGTTTGTCCCTACAGTGCAAAAGAAAATGGGAATCAAACTTTCAAATACCAACAGACATACAGTAAATTGAAGATAAAGGTAATTAATCATGTGGTTTAGCCAGTTTTCTGAAGTGATTCAATTTGTTTGGGTGAAAACACTTTTCACCGTACATTGCAGTCTCTCATTTGTGGTCCTTTGGTCTGATATTTTCATATCAGATCAAATGACTGGTGTCTTTGATTGAGTAATCATACCTTTATGTTCCTTTTGGAGCTCAAAGTTTGGCCCCCATTTGTCTTCCATTGTACGGCCAAACATTTCTCTATGACAATATCTTAAATTGTCCTCCAAGAGAATGTACTACTGGTTTGAGACAGCATAAGGTTGAGTTAAGGATGAGATACTTCTGGACTGATGGTCTTCATCAGCATCATCTTGGGTCTTCTTCTGCAGTTTTTCCAATTATTTTAGACACTTCTTTTCTCAATGCAGCTTTGATCCTCTTTTCTGGATTTATTCCAATAAAGTATCTGAAAAGTAGGAAGAGAAAAGTTTCAGTTTTAAACGTTTTCAAGTGTATAATTTTGATAATCGAAAAAACTAGTCTGTAATTAACTGAAGACTTGGAATACACTGCATAGGTCATACATGCTGCAATTATAATAAGTGGATTCTAGTATGAGGCACGTTAAGATGGATCCTTTCCTGATAATAGCAACTAGTGTCAGTCTGGAGTGTGAGCTTTGTTTTAGTGAAACAAAATGCAGACATATCTAATATGATATACTTACCAAGAAGGATCAGGCAAGGAGTCACAGGCAGGTTACCCATATTCTCAAGGTCAGAAGGAGTGGCAGACATCTATTAGTAAAGAAAACAATTTAAGATGGCTGAAAGCCTCTGCAAATGGCAAAAAAAACAAAAAAACACCTTAATGTGCTACTTGTTCCAATATTCTACAGAGACAATAAGGAACAGTTCCATATGATATATGGAACAGTCTCTAATTTGTGGTCCTTTGGTCTGATATTTTGATATCAGACAAAATGACTGGTGATTAATCATACCTTTATGTTCCTTTTGGAGCTTGAATGTTTGGTTCCCACTGGTCTTCCACTGTATGGTCAAAACAGACATAATTTCTCCACAACAATATCTTAATTTGTCCTCCAAGAGAAAGTCCTACAAGTTTGAGACAGCATAAGGTTGAGTAAATGATGAGAAACATTTTTTTAGGTGAATGATTACTTGAACAAACAATAGGCAAACTTACGTTTTCTTAAAGAATGAGTCCTTTGCTTCTCTACAAAGTCAGTCTTCAGTAGTTGAGCTACAAGGACAAGGAAAACATAATGTAAAAAATAGATAGCTTCTCTAGTTAACTAATTACAGACATCCCCCACAAAAAAATTTAAATAAAGTTTAAAAATAAAATCAAACCGTCAGATTCCGCCTGTCCATCTGTCATGCCACTAGTTTTGCAATCGCTAGCAGCGGTTTGAATATGCACGTTCACAGTAATCAAGCAAGAATTATACATTTTTGTTCATACACGCATATCTTTTGCTTAGATAAAGATTGGGACTTGTGTCCATTGCATAAATTGTGTGACGTTAGTAAATAACAAATCAAATGCAGTTTGAGTAACCTTATATGCTAACGAGCTAACAATGCTATCATGCCTTGCTCGGTTACTGCTCCATGATTAAAACACGCTATGCTGTCATCAAATTATGCTTCGCTGGCTCTTTATAATGTATGTTAATATTTAGAAGTGTACTCGGTAACTTACAGATAAAACCAAATGCGTGGTTGCAAATATACAGCAAGCAGATAATGGACGGTTTGAACCTCACGCTAAATTTGTAACCACACAAGATAAAAAAGATCACTCCACAGTAATTTTTTTACTCAGATAAAGATTAGGATGTGCGGGTTAGAGAAAAAAAAAAGAGTTTCTTGCCAGTTTGTGTGTGATATGACCAGTGCTGGTCAGTAACTAGTTACTAGTAACTTAGTTACTGTAATAATATTACTTTTTGGAGTAACTAGTAGTGTAACTAATTACTAATAAGATTTCAGGAATTATATTACAGTTACCATCCATAAAACAGCTTAGTTACTTAGTTACTTTTGATTCCTCAACCCCACTGATTTAAAATAACAATCAAATAATTCCTAGATTTATTTTCAGAATTTCACGACTCGTGCCATGTGATGTCCCCAGTGCAGCAGGCAAGCTTGGAATACGGAAAAGCTCACATTCAGCAGATAGAAATATTGCATTATATTGATTTTGTCAGGAAAAAAAGATGATCTAAACACTGTTGTGTAAGTTGTGGCTTTACTTTACTCTGGCATTACATCCCACCCACATCCCTCTGATCAGCATATGGTACATTATATAATTAAAAATCTCTCTTTTTTTGGCAGTTTCTTACAAACGTATGTGATTTGATAAAATACATAATGAAAGCTTCAAGCTACACTTGACAATTAATGAGATTAATACAATACTTCTACTTGAATGTCACTATCAATCACTACTGAGTGTTTGTAATAACTTCTGTCTGCGATCCAATGTGGATTTTGGTCAAATGATGAGGCAGAAATATGTGCATGTGCAATAAAAGACAGAGCTGCAAAATGACCTCATGCAGATCAACCAAAATGTCTTCCTATACGCACGTGTACAAGGGAAAATATGGTATTATGCTGTTAAATAACAGTGTCATACTGGTGCTGGTCAACTTTGTCCCACAATGCATTGCAAAAAACAGTAACTTACTGTTATTACATGAAAAAAGCATTTTACTGTTAAATTTCCTTGTAAATTTACAGGAATTTTTTACAGTGTGGGTAAAGCGGTGGCTTCGAAAGAGCTTTAGCTTTTAAAAACCTGCACCAGAGCAAGGGTAGGATCACTTAGCACTGATCCAAACACCACAAATTGTGATGCCAAAGGTGAGTTATAGTGAGTTGTTTAGCAACAAATAGCTAATCATAAACTAAACAGTGATTACTAACTATAGTGTTAAATATGAACAATGTAAAACAAGATATCCCAGAGTTATGTTTAGGATCTGGGTTAACAATTTCAAGTGAGAAAAGCTTTATCTTTGACTATTTCCCTGCTACAGTTCCCAGCCCAATTTAATGTTTAATTTTTTTCCTAAGGGCATTTCAATTAGCAGCTGTTGATATTATGTGTGTCAGACGAAATTATGAAACCCAGTGGAAAGACATGTAGCTGTTATTTTGTTTGATGTGTAGTATTTCTTTGTGATGTGTTTGGATTTCAAGCTGTCTAGACAATCCGGCAAATGAGAATATCTTCTGCACAGGCAGATACAGGAGATGGACAGACTGAGAGAGTAATGAGAGAGGGAAAAAGAGGAAAGGATAGAGACAGAAGTCAGGAAAGGAATGAAAATGGTACATACAGTAAGTTGTAGAGCTGGAGCAGATTCTTTTAGATGACACCGTATCACCACACTGCAGGAGGATTGTTTGTGTGTGTTCATACACAGAAATGTGTGTGTCCAGGAAGGTGTTTCACCCAGTGTTTGAAAACCTATTTTGAAAATGAAGCTTAAGTTACAAGTAATTCATATTAAAGGTAGTTTAACTGCACTACAAAGGCGATATAAGCTAACTACACTTTTATTTAAAATTGAAATGGAATCTATGGTGTGTGAAAATTGATACGGACTAAAATAATTGATATGGATTAAAATTCAACTAAAAAACCATCATCTGTTAAAGTTAATGCATTTTTGCCATCATAGAGAAGTACAGAATAGTCAGGCAATCCTTTAGAAAAATGAGCAAACTACACTGAAGCTGTTTGACTATTTGTTGATGATGGTGATACACGGCAGCATTTGAATATGTTTTGTGAATTTATATGTAAAGATAGTTTACATTTTTGAAATGTAAACCATTAAATATTATTTTCTCAAATTAAAAATAATTTGAATCAGAGTTCATTTTAATGCACAAAATTATCTTTGATTGCCATTAAAGCTAAAAATAGTGATTCACAGCAACATTTAAAATGTTGTAAAATTTTGTGAAATTTGTATAATAAATGTTATAGTTTTATTTTTATAGGATTTTATATTATTTGACCCTGGACCACAAAACCAGTCATAATGGTCAATTTTTGAGACTTATACATCATCTGAAAGCTGAATAAATAAGCTTTCCACTGATATATGGTTTTAGGATAGGACAATATTAGATACAACTGTTTGAAAATCTGGAATCTAAGGGTGCAACAAAATCTAAATATTGAGAAAATCGCCTTTAAAATTGTCCAAATAAAGTTCTTAGCCATGCATATTTCTAATCAAAACAATTAGATAAAAGTTTTGATATATTTACAGTAGGAAATTTACAAAATATCTTCATGGATCATGATCTTTACTTAATATCCTAATGATTTTTGGCATAAAGAAAAATCGATAATTTTGACCCATACAATGTATTGTTGGCTATTGTTACAAATATACCCGTGGTTTTGTGGTGCAGGGTCACACACACACACATACATACACTGAACAAAATTATAAACGCAACACTTTTGTTTTTGCCCCCATTTTTCATGAGCTGAACTCAAAGATCTAAGACTTTTTCTATGTACACAAAAGGCCTATTTCTCTCAAATATTGTTCACAAATCTGTCTAAATCTGTGTTAGTGAACACTTCTCCTTTGCCGAGATAATCCATCCACCTCACAGGTGTGGCATATCAAGATGCTGATTAGACAGCATGATTATTGCACAGGTGTGCCTTAGGCTGGCCACAATAAAAGGCC
>NW_015551031.1:351287-369746 GCF_001515605.1 Sinocyclocheilus anshuiensis | reverse complement strand
TTTAGAGTGGCCTTTTATTGTGGCCAGCCTAAGGCACACCTGTGCAATAATCATGCTGTCTAATCAGCATCTTGATATGCCACACCTGTGAGGTGGATGGATTATCTCGGCAAAGGAGAAGTGCTCACTAACACAGATTTAGACAGATTTGTGAACAATATTTGAGAGAAATAGGCCTTTTGTGTACATAGAAAAAGTCTTAGATCTTTGAGTTAAGCTCATGAAAAATGGGGGCAAAAACAAAAGTGTTGCGTTTATAATTTTGTTCAGTGTACATACATATATATATATAATTTTATTTGAATGCATTTGATTATTTTCTCAGTTTGCTGTAAAGTTACTGTGAAATGCAATCCTGTGAGTAGTCTACAGCCATGTAACATTTTCTTGCAACTGGAAAAGCTACTCTGTTTTGTGCCATTAAACTGCAGTTTTTAGTTTGTAGCATCTCTGCTTTTTGCTAGTTACTCCAAACATCGGGTTCACCTTGCAGTGAGCGTCTAGTGATGCTCAAGATGCACTCTGCTAATTACCTCAGTCAGAGATGGACAGGCAGAGAGGGACAGTGTTTGCGTCAGGCAGCACAGTCTCTCCGTGTGCCTGTTGAATGGGTCATTAAGTACCCAACACAGTTCCCCACGGGGTTCTTGACGTCCTCTGTAAGTGTCCTTCTCTTCAGCAGTCTTAATGTTCCTGATTAATGCTCTTGCCAGGCTGGTTATGGTGTATATAGATGCTCATGGGAAGGGCATGTTGCAGTGAAGTTAGATTGACCAATGTTCTCCACACACTGTCAGCCTGTACAACCAAACCAATACCCTTCATGGGTTGCCAGAGCACCTCTAAGGATCTCTGGCTCTTGTGGGAGATTTACAATCTGTAAATGAGGAAGTAAAGAATACAATTGTCGATGTGAAACTGCAAATTGGTCTATTATGTCATTTATATGGGCAGATCCAGACAATTTAACAGATTTAACAGGTGTTTAATAGATATAATTGCTGTGGGGAATTATAGTACTATTTAAGTTCACTGCAGTTGTTCATTATTACAAGCCAAGACGTCATTTACTTTTAGTCACTTTTTCCAGTGCCGATTTTGTCCCCACATTTTTATGATATAGCTCACAGCAGGGATATATATTTAAAGATGACAGGTGTTGTTAACTGGACCAACAAGTCATATATTGGTTTTTAATTGCTGATCCGTGTGTTTATCCACTGACCTCCAAAACCCATGTGTGGCAGATATAAGAATTAAGTTTACAAATTAAATACGCATTTGAGCACTTAAATTGTTCAGCAAGAACAGTTGCCCATTCAAATCACTATGTACATTTACTTTAAACATGGTTCTTTACTGCAGATGCAATGTATTACACAGACTTTATTTTTTAAAACAGTAATAGATCATTTTAAATCATGTGTGCACAACCTAATTATCTGTAATATACACTACCACTTTTGTTTTTGAAAGAAGTGTCTTATGCAAAGGCTCCAATTATTTTATAAAAATTCAGTAAAAATATTAACATTGTGAAATATTATTACAATTTTAAACAACTGTTTTCTGTTTCAATGTATGTTGTAATGTAATTTATTTGATTTGATTTTGAGTTCACACGTATAATTATGTTGTAGCCTTTATCACAATTCAACTTATTGCTCATTTCACAGGGTTCAGTGTGCACTGTATAATGGATACAAAAAAATAAAGTTAATCACAGCTCATATACTGTAAATGCACCATTGACTTCCCCCAATCTCACAAATAGAAAAGCAGTGTAAAACTTCATTAAGAAGTGACATTTCTTTGGAACTCAGTGTTTTCTGTTTGTCTTTTAAAACAGTTAATGTGAAAAAAGCTGGAATTGATTCCTGGTATACTCTGAGCAGTCAGCAAATGAGAACTTGATGAAAGCTTGGCTACTGACTGCAGCTACTAAATAGCAGTGTAATGACTTGATTACTTAAATTTGTAAGGGAATTAATTATTATTAATTCATTCAGGTTTTGATAGGACTCGGATCTGAAAATCCGAAGCATGTGCTGGGTGATTAGCAAACCTCGTGATGGCTGATATCAGTGTCCGTTCATATTTAGAAATCCCTACAGCAGTCTGGTATTGAGATGTAACAAGTATGATGCTCTGGAAAATGGCACAGCATTAGGGAAATCTCACAAACAACCGGCACTCTTGTCATCTTTCATTTTAAGCTGATGGGCAGCTGCTCAAAAATCAAGCCATGCCATTGGTCCATATCCACATCTGTTGTTTTTAAAGAAGCCCTCAAGTTGATTGGATGAGATGTGGTTCTCTCCACCAGGTATTATGAGAGTTAGCTGAGAGCAGTATAGATGCTCTGAAAATGAATTACTTTGCTGCAACAGAAGAACTTGACCACTTAGCTTTTTTCTGTCTTCTTCTATCCCTCCATCTGCTTAGCTTCCTTCAGCCCCAAAACCTGAGAAATATAGACATCCAAACACACTCATTATCAACAGCAACTACTCCCCCACCGACTGTAGTCAGAAATAAATACTTGGACAGACCAGTCAAAGCCCATCCAATCTCTCATCTTCCTCATTAAACCTCAGAATAAAAGCGAATAACAGCGGCACAAAAACCCCACAAAGGCCAGACTGTTTTTCACATATTGCGCTGATTAGCACAAAAAGAGGCCTCATTTTTTGCGCTTTCAAAATTTTAAATTGTTGCCAGGAAATTGGAGCGAAAAGTAGGCTGACACCTTGGCCAGGGCTGCAATTTTCTTTAATTTAGTACTGCTATGAATACAGTGTTGCTTGAACGCTTTGTCTGCTGTCTGATTTGTATTCCTGTCTCTCAGGTGTCCGAAAGGTGCGATTATGTGTACGTCAACGGCAAGGAGACGCGTGGGAGGGTGAGGATGATGGTGAACTTCACCTACAGTTACCTCAGCGCTCAGCTGGAGGTGAGCGTATGGATGCCACGACTCCCCCTGCAGATCGAGATGTCCGATCCAGAGCTTAGCCAGATCAGGAGCTGGAGAGTTCCTGTAGATGCTGCCAACCAGAGGTTAGCGAAGTTTTTGTTTCAAGGAATCACATTTGACCTTGGGTTTATTGTACTATTGAAGCATATTTTAATTTGCAAATACAATATATTATATGACCGCTTTACATTTAAAAAAAATTTAAAAGAACCAAATTATGGTGCTGCAAATGAAAAATCATAGTTGGTTCCTAAAGACCTTTTAAGTGAAAAGTCTAAAAAACCCTTCACCATTGCAAAGGACCTTTTTCTCATTTGATGGGTTTTATGGATGCTAAAGATTACTCATGGAAACACACAGGCCAACAAACAATCTTTATTTTTGAGAGTTACAATTATATAACTTCTATAAATTATAATTGAGATAAAAAGAGCCTGGAAACTATGTTCTGCCAAGTTGTATAATCTTTAGCTGAGCAGAAAATATCCTTCACAGCCCACACATGTTATGCAATATGGTTCTGCTGGTAATTTGTAAGCGCAAAGATTTTATACATTACTGTAATAAGTCTCTCAGTACTGCACAGCACCAATGACGCTCCAGCTCACCGGTGTCAGTCTGCCCTGTCTTTATCCAGCCTCTCCTCAGCCATTTTCATGCTCTGTCGTTCTTGGGTAACAGCAGACGTGTAGCGGAGCTCCCTCTGGAAAGCATGATGGAGGAGAGGGGAGGATGCGGACGGTGACTTTTTAATTACCGCTGGGTCGTCTTCAGGCACACCTGCCTCTGACGCACCAGCACCAGACAACACGCAGGTTAATGCTGCCGTGCGCTGCGGATATCCACAAGATAATTTTTAATTACTCTTCCACCAGAAACAATCCTGCCGGATTGACTCATGCATGATAAGAACAGGATGACGGATGACAGATGGAATGAGCGGTGGAGAAATTGCGAGGCATTGATGAGTCTTGTGGAATAATTGTGGTTATACTAGAAGTTGTGTGGTTGTCAGCAAGCAAATGTGTTGATTGCACAATGATCGCTTCTCCATTATCTCAGTATGAAGATTCTATGACCAGACCTTCTCTTGCACCAGTCCACTTGGGAATTTAAGCATCTCTGAGCTTCCTCTGTTTTAAAAAAAAAACCTGAGAAAGTTCAGCAGTCATAAATATTTCTTACAGTGAAACTGTATTTTACATTATTTCGTATTAAAAAAAAACAATATATATATATATATATATATATATATATATATATATTGTCCTTGTGACAATTGAATTATTTAAACATTTTTTTCTTGCATATTAGCAAAATCCTTTCATGTGGCGGCCATCTTCATAACACCCCCAGGCAGCTCTTTGCAGGAAGTTTACATGCAATAAACATGAAAGAACAGCTCCTATCTACTTGAATGAGGCTGATTCTCAATATGGTCAGTCTCTTTATACTGTCGTGATTCTAGTGACATACAAGTATGTAAGGAAAGAGTTGGTTAGGCTTGCTTCAGACTGGCTAGTGCTAGGGTCTGATTTATGAACATCCTGTTGTCTTGGGCCTCTGTGGAATTCGGCTCCTCATGTTTCAACCATGTTTTGACCAAATCTTAGATTGTCTGATTCGGTCTGATATCCTACAAGTAATTTTGTGGCTCATAGCATCTTGTTTGAGTCTCTATTATCTATTACGTCATTATTTTGTTCCTGATGTAATCATTTGATGGTTTTTGGTGATGAATATTCCATATTATGTGTTGCCACTTAGAGTTCTGCAGGAAATAAACTCTAGACAAACATTCAACTTTCCATTGCAGAAAAGGCTTTTTGTAGTGCAAAAATTATTTTGACTATTAAAAGGTTCTTCACACTATGAAAGACATGTTTGTTTGTTTTTTGAAGAAACCTTCAATAAAAGGTTTTTTGGGGACACCATTGTTCTTCTATGGTATCACTGTGAAAGTTCTTACTGGTACCTGGACTTCCTAGATGAAATATATTTTCTACTGAAGCTAAAGCTAAAGAAGATATTAAAAGATGCACAAATGTTTTTGTTAGTAGTTGGTCTGTATATCAATTTAAATTGTATGCATTGCAGTTCTTAAAACGGTAGTTTACCCAAAAATGCTCACCCTCATGTCACTCCAAACCTGTATGACTTAATTTCTTCTGCGCATTAAAGGTATTTTGAAAAATGTCAGTGTGGTTCAAAAATTCAAAATACCTTCTGTTTTCCACAAAAAATGTGGCATCATACAGGTTTCGAACAACATGAGGGAATACATTTTGACTGAATTGTTATTTATGCGTGAGCAGTTCCTTTAAGATAGTGGCCAGCTGGTGAGTTGCGTTCATCAAAAACCCATGTTTACTCACATTTGGCACTTGACGAATCTTAAATTTGCACCCTTGTTGTATCATATGTGCCCTTGATCCTGAGGTTGTATCTGTCTCAGATAGCGTTTTGAGAGCGGGAAACATGCGGTTGTGTTGTAAGACTGGGTCTCATTATTCCTGAGACCTCCTGTGACCTGACATTCCTCAGCTGAGTGCCGCCTGCCCTGTTTATACACCTGTGTTCTGTAAATGTCATGCTGTTTCTACTGTCGGTCAGGCGTCGTTGCGTAAAAGTCTAGAGGAGTGTGGCCTCCCCTCTGGTCAAAGCCACCATGTTAACCTGCCACTGCTGTTGTTTTTTATTTTGGATGACTTCGACTCATTAAAAATAATGGAACCGTCAGAGCTGCCCCCCTTCCCCTTTCACCTGGTGCTGGGCTGTTTGTTGTGAGGAGAGGAAATGCATCACTGTAATGTGAAAAGGGTTCACGTTTACAGCCTGTTGAAGCGACTCTGAAAACTGAAGCAATGCTGAAAACTGCCGCTGCTCTATATTTTTATCATTTCTGTTTTTTCATTAATGCTTTTTTCTTAGAAAGTAAATTCAAAGTAAATGTAAGTTTTTGTTTTTACACTTTTAAGTTACGTAAATCTTTAAGGCAGGGATTTTAGAATACAGTAGGTTGAGAACAGAATATCATTTTTTTTTCAACCATTTAATTTTTTTATAATTCTGTCATTTCTACTTGAATTTGTCAACCAAATTCTTCCTCAGAAAATTATTTCAGAGTTACTGAATGTATTTTATATATTAATAATTGCTTCATCAAAAAAAACTTCAAAGACACCCAGCAAGCACTTAGACACTTTAAATAGAATAGAATAGAATACAATAGAATAGAAAATGTTTTCAACCTTTTAATTTTTCACAGTTCTTTTGTATTTTCTACTTGTGTCAACCAGAATATTCATCAGATAATAATTTCAATGTGGTTGAAAGTCCAAGATTAACCTATTTATAGAATATAATACAATATTATATGTTTGAAACTTTTCTTTGTTCTCGACCATCTAATTTCACATTGATTTTGTCGAGTATGTATACATACATATTTGATTTTTTAAATAAAAAATAAAGATTCAAAATATTCATTTGAATCTTTGAAAATAAAGCTTTGAAAATAAATTTTGATTTTACCTAAAAATATTATTTTTCTCACTAATTTTGTTCTGTTTATTTTTTTATGTTTTATATATAAACATTTTTAACTTTTTAATGTTTAATTGTTCTAAAATAGAATAGAATAGAATAGGAAATGTTTTTCAACCATTTAATTTGTCTCACTTCTTTTGTCTTCTTTCTACTTGATTTGAGTGTCAACCAGAATATTCATCAGATAATAATTTTAATGTGGATTAAATTCCAAAATTAGCTTATTTAATTTTAATGGGTTGATTTTTTTTAATAAAATATAATAGAATATTTTATGTTTGAAAATTTTCTTTGTTGTCAACCATCTAATTTTACATTGATTTTGTTGAATATGTATATAGACACATATATATATATATATATATATATATATATATAAATAAAATTAAGATTCTAAAAATTCAATCTTTGAAAATAAAATTTGAAAATAAATTTGATTTTATCTGAAAATATTATTTTTCACACTAATTGTGTTCTGTTTATTTTTTATTATATATTTTATTTATAAACATTTTTAACTGTTTAATGTTTTGATTTTGGAATGAATAGAATAGAATAGAATAGAATAGAATAGAATAGTCCTGATTGGAAAAGAATGCTTAACCGGGCACAGCAGGATGGGATGTAACATGTGGTATTGGTTGCTCTTTTTACTGCAGGTCTGGAGAGGATGATGGGGATGAAGGAGCCAAGAAGGATCGGAGCTGTGGTCCACAGTACCAGAGCACCACCGTCCGTGTGCTCACACACTTTGAGGCAGAGCCAGAGGAATGGCAGGGCCAGCCAGACTTCCTCTTGGGCAGTGATTGGCAGGTGGACGTGACAGAGTTAGTGAGAGACTCTTTAAGGGTGGTGGATGAACGCTTGGCCAAGCTGTCAGAAGAACAGGTCCTCGTCGGTCTGAACACAGGCATCACCAAGGTTCAGGTGAGAAACAGGAAGAATGTACTGTATGTAGGGCTGCACGATATATCGTTTCAGCATCGATATCGTGATGTGCGATTCCGTGATAGTCACATCGCAGGATGTGCGATGTTTAGTGTACTGAACGTTATTCCGTATGAACCAGGTACCAAAACGCAGGTGATTCTTGGATTAATTGCAAAGTTTAACCATCATACAGTGAAGGTTCATCATTTGCATGTGTTTTAGGTCCTGTCAGTTTAAACATTCGAGCGCGAGAAGGCGCGAAATAGAGCTCAATTATGAACACGCACGCTGTTTACTTTGCTCACACACAGACACCGTGTCTACACTGCAAGTCTGTCTAAACGACGCGACAAAGCGAAGGTTGAAAATCATTTGAACTTTGTGTCAATACGTCATAAATAGAACGAGGCATCAGTTTACTGTTGGGGATTTGTCGTGTAGCGCCGCGCCGCTCGCGTCCAGTGTAGACGCACTTCAGTTCACTTCAGCATCTGTTTGTGCCTGAAATGACACATAGCCTACGCGTGAAATTATGTCAGAATGCATGTCTCTGCAAGTATCCTTGTAAACACAGTTGCTTATGGCTTAGGTGAAGGTAAACAATTGAGAAAGTAAATGGATGTGTAACTAACAGTATATTGGTTCACAGCAGATTAATGTTCCTGTTGCTTTATGTGTCATGTTAATCAAACAACAAAACAGAACTTTTGTAGCTTTAACACAGATTTATTAGATTTAATTTATACAGAGAAGACTATGCAGTGTTATTTTACATTTGATTATTCAATTTCTGTACCTGAATACTGTTAGACTTACCTGAAAAATGTAAAGCACTGTTTATTTCATTTGTATCTTTGTTCTATTATATGTATCTATGCTTGTAATTTGTTTATTTTCTATGCTGATTTACTCACCTACAAAATCATTCCAATCATTGATTATTTTTTTCCAAATAGAGCTATTCAAGTCATCTGGTGATTTTTTATTTCTTTATTTTTTTCATATCGATATATATATTGCAGAAAAACTAAATATCGCAATGTGAGTTTTTTCCAATATCATGCAACCCTAACTGTATGTGTGATTATGTTTAAAAGTGACATGATGTACTATAAAAAAATGAATATCTTCACAGAAAATGAAGACCACGGCTGCATTACTATAATAATCTACTAAATCTATGAATTTTTGGGATTATTAAAACTTTTTCCATGATTCATTTGTTCTAGCATATTATGCAATTTCCTCAACACACCACAACCAGAGCTGCCCATTTTGTTAGGAACAAAACTGACAGTTACAGCTGACTAAGCCTCAGTTCCCTTGTGTTTATACTGCATGAATAAAATGTGAGGACATCCTTGTTTTCTTTGGAAAATCCTGGCTGTCATTTGTCTCTTTCTCTGTGTGGATGAGAGGTGAATCAGTCCGAGTTGTGATGTGACATGTGTACGCTGTCAGACGAGAGCTAGACAGCACACCATCTCTCACTCCGCTCTGTGACAGCTTGTGTGCTGTCTGTCTGCACATCTCACAGCTCTTATGACAAACGATAATCTCCTTTATTAAAACCTACGAATTAAGGGTCCGTCTGTGAAAATAACACATTTTTTCTTAAATACATTCACACATAATACACCTGCTCGACAAGCTAAAGTGCCATTAGAGTGCTATCTGACAGCAAAAGTATAAGCCAGAGCCACAGGTGGAGAGTGCTTCGATTTGATCCATTTGCTGAAAATTAAAATCAGATAAAAAGCCCAGTAATGGTGGGATGGAGTGTTCAAACCAGTGCTGCTTTATAGATCCAGATCTCTGAAATCAAAAACCCACCACTTAACCACGGCCAAATTACCAATCGTCCACCTTGCTATTAGACCAAACTTACTATTTAATTTCAAAAGGGGCCCACCTGTTTTTGCAATTCATTAAAACTAAATTGAATGACTAATTACTTGCAATTAGAAGAGGGAAAATACTGGTTGTTTCAAAATCAGAGCAATAATTGGTTTCAAAGTAGACTATTTGGAAGAAAAGATTTGTTGAAGTAGTGTAGCAAGCACTAACTTCTCTATTTATAAAAAGTGGAGCACTGGGGCAGCGTCTTACGCAATATTGGGTAATGCCCGAGGCTCCCCTTGCTTATTCTTATTTTATGTCTAATTAATAAATCTCTCAATTCAAATGGCAAATTAGGATGCGCTCGGAATAAGAGCGGAATATAAAAACAGAACACGAATTGTTACTTTACCTTAACATGGCTGCATTTTAGAGTGAAAAACTGTTGCCTGTGGACTTCCAGATAGTGCGCAAATGATGGTTAGAAGCAAGTGCGGGCCGTGCACGCGGGTGACAGTAGAAGTTCACTTACAGATAAGAAGTAAATGGCTTCTGACATTTCATTATAACATAATGAATGTGGAAATACGGAGGTGGCGGCTTTGCTATTAATTGATCCAGATAGGAAGTCTTCTCATCACGTTTCGTATCGAAGTCATTTCCTTGCCTGTGTGTCAGATATCGCCATATGGCCGAGGGCGGACAGCTGTCATTTAGATTCTTGAAATTGCATGTAGCCTACTCATTTTTTCTTGTCACAAAGTTTGTATGAGAAACTAGGAGAGAATTTTCAGTTGTTTTACAGTGTTATGTAACAGAAGCATATCTGTCTGCGTTTTTATCCAGGTGATGTCCCCATTGTCAGACTCTGTTCTGGCTGAGAGGATGATCCGAGTTCTGGATGATAAAGTCAGTATTACAGAGCTGGGCGTGCAGCTGGTTTCTGGCCTTTCCTTGAACCTTCAACTCAGCCCAGGAAGCAACAGGGCCATTGTGGCCACAGCTACCACACAGGAGACCATGCACAGTGTAAATCAGGTAGTATAATTTATATATATATATATATGTTATATTAATAATGTTTGTTGTTGTTGTTTTTAATTATTATTATTATTATCAGTTATTTATTTTTCAGCATTGTTATTTGTTCATTATTATTATTATCAATTTCATTTGTATTCTATTATTGTTTAATTAATATTATTAATCATATTTTTTCATCTCAGTTTTTTTTGTAGAGTGGTGCACAGGGTAGCCACTGTGAAATCTCATTGAATATTTTAGCCACATGCCGTTAAATTGCGAATTGTGTTCTGGTTCTCAGGTCACAGTTTTGCATACAGTACTTCCGTGTCCATTTCTCCGTAATGTAGGGTTGTTTTATCCATGAGGTGCAATCACTATAATCACTGTCATTATGGACAAAGTCATTTGACATGGGCCGCATGTTGATGAGGAGCTGCAGTTTGTTAGTGGATCCTGCTGCTCAGGGCTGCCCACTTATTCTGAGTCATCTCACATTTAAAACCCTTTCTGATTAGTCTGATTTCACTAATCCTTTGCATCGGCAGGGGTTTCCTCTCTTCTCCACGTTGATAGACATAAAACGGGCAGATTGGTTGAATCTCCCGCTGATTGGCACATCTGTTCTCTTTGAATTGTGGTTTTGGGGACTTTTAAAGCTTTTGAACGGTCCAACAATGGGGTTAAGAAGCATGCATAGTTGATGCAAGAAAATTAGCATTACCTGAGAGCATCTGTTCATGTTGTGTTTCTCTTCCAGGAGTCCCTTGTCAGTGCGTGGCTTCAGTTCAGCGATGGCTCCATGACCCCTCTTGACCTCTATAACCCTGCTCATTTCGTCCTTACGGCCACCTCGCTGGACGACCAGGTGGTGTCAGTGAAGAAAAGCACCAACTGGAGGTGGCCAGTGGTGTTGGCTAGGGGTGAAGGTCAAGGCATGTTGGTCCGTTTGGAGATGTATGGACCCGAATCGTGCCAAAAAACCAAACGGCGCACAGTTCTGGCCGCAGGCAACGCAAACGTCCATGTGAAGTTTGGCCGTGATGAAGAGACCGGAAACAGCGCGAGCGACAGGAGATACAGGCCCAATGCCCCATACTACGGCGGTTCGATCTCAGACATGGAGGCTGGAATCATGAACCGAGGCGCTACCACCGTCAAAACCTCCATTCCAGGAAAAGCAAGCGGCGACAGGCTCTCAGCTGGTGATATTCCGGTGGATTTCTCTGATTTCCCAGCTCAAGCAGACCTTCCACCTGGACGTAACGCAGAGGACGACCTGCTGCAGTCTCGCCGTGGGCTTACAGACCTGGAAATAGGCATGTATGCCCTGCTAGGTGTCTTCTGCCTGGCCATCCTGGTATTCCTAATCAATTGCGTCTCCTACGCCCTCAAATATCGCAACAAGCAGCTCCCATTGGAGGGCCAGGAGACCATGGCTCACGCCCACGACTGGGTTTGGTTAGGCCATGACGCTGAGCTGTTGGAAAGCCAGGCGGGTTTGTGTCTGGATCAAGAGGAGTTGGGCGGCACCATGGACTCTGGGCTGGGCCTGGAGGAAGATAGCCAGCTCCTCAATGGCCTTTCATCTCAGAAGAGTGTTCAAGGCCAGGTCCACAGGTCGGCCTCGGACTCGGGGTGCACTGGAAGAGATCACAAGACCGAGTCCATAAACTCACCCACTACCAAAAGGAAACGGGTCAAGTTCACCACTTTCAGCCATAGCAAGCCCAGCAATGGCTGCCCATCCATAAGCCCGCTTCTCATTGGTCAGAACGACATCAAATGGGTATGCCCAGACATCGAGCTCGGGGACTCCAAAGAGCTCCGAAATTACATGGAAAGGTTAAACGAAAATGCTACTAAGAACATCGCATAATGGGCTTGTAGTTATGTATGTTTCAGACAAAAGCGTAGCTCACCCATATGCCTTCTAGGTAAGGAGGTGGTGGTGGTGGAGTGGAGGGTGGATGGGTTGGCCTGACTCTTCTACACTCAGACAAACTCACATCTCACCGTGAAAAGACAAGCCATTCATCTGGTCTTGTTTCCATGGCAACTGTCATGAGGGTTCATCATCAGGAACGAAGGAAAACAGAGATGGTTGTGAAACCGCTGAGGATGTGAGAATTGGATTATGAGAAATATTTCAATTGAGATGTCTATATTTTCTTTTTCAAAGAAGAGGATTTTCCATTTCTATATTAAAAATATATATATTTGTTTGTTTTTTTCTTTCTTTCTTGTTTTATCACACTAAAGCCTGGTTGGTGGTGGTACCTTTTTGTGAGTGAATATCTCAAAGAGCTGACATTTAGACATACCAGTTTCGTGCTGGAAACCCAAGCATTTCCCCAAATTGAACATTGACTGGCTCTGATGATGTGTGAGAATACATTTTGTAAGGTTTTACATATTTTTATACATCTCTGTTCCTGTCCGTGTTAGTGCGTCTACTGTATTTCTCCAAAGACTGACTCCTATATGTAAAAGCATGTGAATTCAAAGTATGGACAAAAAAAAATTCTATTTTGGAACTTTTTCCACCAACAGTTTGAATGAACATTCAATATACTGCGGAAGACTTCTTGGAAAACAGGCAGATAAATGACCCTCCATGTCTCTTTGAGAGCTGTTGAGCAAATTGTATTGTTGTAGGTAGTGTTATCAATATTGTATAATATGTTGTTTACAGTATTATAATGATAGATGGTATGCACTCCAATTGCTTATGTATGTGTGCTATAAGGTTTTGTTTTCTTTTTTCGTTTCTTTGATTTGCTTTGCTTTTTTGTTCACTATGCTTACTTTTTCCCCTTACAGTGACTGCAGTCTAGAACAAGAGATATCTAACCTACCCAAATGACTGTCCTTCTGATTAGTGTAATGATTAGGTTAAAGTTAAGTGGATTGAATGAGTTTGAGGATGGAGTCCTCAGGTAATGTGATCGATGCGGTGCATACTTTGGTAAGAACACCACAGGACAGTTTTATGTGAATAAATTGATTAGTCAAACACTCTTATCTATATTAGTTTACTATTTCTAACCATCATACAGAATTTAATCAATACTCAATTACCCTTAACACAATATATTTTCTAAACCATTCTCACTAAGATAATGTGTGCCGACTAATTCCTCAGCCAGGTGTGTTGGCACTGATGTCCATAAAAAAAATTAATCAGTCCAACTGGATCATCCAAATGTCTTATTTAAGACTGTAAAATCTAATTAAGAGTATAAATTGTATTAATTAATTCTCTCCACTCTTCCCTGCTTGTCTTGTGTTTTATGAAACGGAAACATATTTTTGAAGACCACAGAAGAATAATTGTACATGAGGAGGTTCATCCAGTGTTCAAGACTGTCTGGTGTTCACTTGGAATACACAGTGCCGGTCAGTGGTACTATCAAGTCAATACTCTCAAAAAATGTGATGATTCACTGTTTATGTAGCATTTTAAACTATTTTTTTCAATGCAAAGCGCCTAAAAATTCAGTTTCATTTTTTATTCAATTGTAGTCTGTTTTGTGAGCTGAAAAGCACTGCCTATTACCACAAACAACGTGAAAACCATTTTTTAATTTATGCATTACATCACTGGGTTTTCTATTTGCATATTAAATAAAGCATCACATCCTGCTTTTCCACTTTTTACCAGTTGATGGCACTGAATTCTAACCCCAGTTGCCTCAAAGGGAACATGCAGATTTTGATGGTCATTCTCCTTGACAGGCGCATGACCCAAGTCTCCAAATAAAGGTTGCGTGTTTAAAACTGCTGAACTATACTGTAAATGCGCAAGTACAATGTTGCGACTCAACCTTATAATAAATGTTCTCAGAGCAGACTGTAATTTCACCCCATTGCACTGCAGTAAACAACAGGCTTTAACGAGAAGTGTGTTGTTGCGCCGTCTGAGCACCATGTAATTCAAAGGTTATTGCAGACACAATAGCCCTGGATGTGAGATATAGTCCATTTCTTCAGCCCTGCACATTAAAGGCTCATTAGTGCTAAACTATACAGGCAGGATCCCAATGCTGGATGGTGCTGCTCCCTCCCCTCTGAGACAGGCCAGACTAATTAATGATCAGCACGGTGAGGCTTTACTCCATGTTAATTTGACATTACCATGCAACCCTTCGCGCTAAATGATTGTATTCATTTAACTGACAGTGATCTGACAATTAACACCTTCTTCATCACATGTGACAAAGAAGCGTGACTCCACCTCGTCCATCTCCACAAACATTTGACCTGCCACTTGGGTACATTTTTGACATATTTTTCCAGAGAATGTTTCATAGCTTATTGATATTTCCCGACAAGTCCTGTTAATTTATCTTTCATTATTATAACTAGAACGCAAACAAATTAAAGGACGAACATGTCAACACAACAAAGAGCCATGATTTTCCAAAGGCGCACAACTTTATCCAAGGTGGCGACCGAAACAATACAAGTTCATTAGTGGAAATCATATACGCATGCTTAATATCATTCCCGGCGGGACAAATCTTTTTGAGATCCAAACTGAGAGGCTGCACACTTAACCCTCAGAGGGATGCTTCTGGAATTGGGTCTGTTTTTTCCTTTTATCTCAGCTGATATTTTGGTATTTGAGTCTCTGTTCTCTCGTCTCGGAGGAATTACGCGAGAACGCTCTAAATTAAATCATGACATTAGCTGGTGTCTGTCAGGAGTGTATATTGGCTAATGTCATAGGCTGGTTATTATCTGCATGAAAAGTTTCTTTCTTTCCTTTCTCGAGCTCTCTAGATTTTATAAAACAAAGGGTGAGAAAAAAACAAAACCTTTCAACCTCCCATTAGCTGAGTTTTCACGAAGAGCATCTAATCAGTCCAACTGGATCATCCAAATGTCTTATTTAAGACTGTAAAATCTAATTAAGAGTATAAATTGTATTAATTAATTCTCTCCACTCTTCCCTGCTTGTCTTGTGTTTTATGAAACGGAAACATATTTTTGAAGACCACAGAAGAATAATTGTACATGAGGAGGTTCATCCAGTGTTCAAGACTGTCTGGTGTTCACTTGGAATACACAGTGCCGGTCAGTGGTACTATCAAGTCAATACTCTCAAAAAATGTGATGATTCACTGTTTATGTAGCATTTTAAACTATTTTTTTCAATGCAAAGCGCCTAAAAATTCAGTTTCATTTTTTATTCAATTGTAGTCTGTTTTGTGAGCTGAAAAGCACTGCCTATTACCACAAACAACGTGAAAACCATTTTTTAATTTATGCATTACATCACTGGGTTTTCTATTTGCATATTAAATAAAGCATCACATCCTGCTTTTCCACTTTTTACCAGTTGATGGCACTGAATTCTAACCCCAGTTGCCTCAAAGGGAACATGCAGATTTTGATGGTCATTCTCCTTGACAGGCGCATGACCCAAGTCTCCAAATAAAGGTTGCGTGTTTAAAACTGCTGAACTATACTGTAAATGCGCAAGTACAATGTTGCGACTCAACCTTATAATAAATGTTCTCAGAGCAGACTGTAATTTCACCCCATTGCACTGCAGTAAACAACAGGCTTTAACGAGAAGTGTGTTGTTGCGCCGTCTGAGCACCATGTAATTCAAAGGTTATTGCAGACACAATAGCCCTGGATGTGAGATATAGTCCATTTCTTCAGCCCTGCACATTAAAGGCTCATTAGTGCTAAACTATACAGACAGGATAGTGCTGGATGGTGCTGCTCCCTCCTCTGTGAGACAGGCCAGACTAATTAATGATCAGCACGGTGAGGCTTTACTCCATGTTAATTTGACATTACCATGCAACCCTTCGCGCTAAATGATTGTATTCATTTAACTGACAGTGATCTGACAATTAACACCTTCTTCATCACATGTGACAAAGAAGCGTGACTCCACCTCGTCCATCTCCACAAACATTTGACCTGCCACTTGGGTACATTTTTGACATATTTTTCCAGAGAATGTTTCATAGCTTATTGATATTTCCCGACAAGTCCTGTTAATTTATCTTTCATTATTATAACTAGAACGCAAACAAATTAAAGGACGAACATGTCAACACAACAAAGAGCCATGATTTTCCAAAGGCGCACAACTTTATCCAAGGTGGCGACCGAAACAATACAAGTTCATTAGTGGAAATCATATACGCATGCTTAATATCATTCCCGGCGGGACAAATCTTTTTGAGATCCAAACTGAGAGGCTGCACACTTAACCCTCAGAGGGATGCTTCTGGAATTGGGTCTGTTTTTTCCTTTTATCTCAGCTGATATTTTGGTATTTGAGTCTCTGTTCTCTCGTCTCGGAGGAATTACGCGAGAACGCTCTAAATTAAATCATGACATTAGCTGGTGTCTGTCAGGAGTGTATATTGGCTAATGTCATAGGCTGGTTATTATCTGCATGAAAAGTTTCTTTCTTTCCTTTCTCGAGCTCTCTAGATTTTATAAAACAAAGGGTGAGAAAAAAACAAAACCTTTCAACCTCCCATTAGCTGAGTTTTCACGAAGAGCATCTTGCTGTAATCTTGCCTTCTGCTAGTTAACAACGTTGGCGTTGCTGTAAATGTCAACAGAGTTGTCAGTATAATGCCAGCACTGCTCTCACAACAGATGAAGAAGGATGGCCAAACCTTCCAACGTGCGAACAAATTTATAGGTCTAAATATGAACATGGTAATGCAAAATGCACGATATAGACTTAATTTCCCACTAACTGGTTGGTTCAGGTCTATAACTTTACAATAAACCTTTCGAGACTCATCATAAATGTCAGTCAATGCCAATTTATGAACTGTCAATCATTTTGGGAGTCTGGAAGTTGTTACGCCATTCATTTTCGCCCAGATAAGAGTCCATGACATGAACATCGGCTTTTACGAGAACTGGCACAGCAGCGCATGCTCCATATATTTTGGATGTTTTTCCATGTCTAACAACAAACCGTCTCTGGCCTGCTTTTATCTGCTGTTCAAAGAGGAGCTTCTCACTGTTCAACTTCTAGTAACAGCGTGACAGACCATAGTAAAGCAGCTGATAGAAGCAAAGTATATAGGAGACGAGAGAGTCTACACACCAAATGTTGCTCCATTTCACTATTAAAGCTGAACCAATACTGCAGCCATCTCTGGCAGCACCGAGAAGATAGAACATGGCTTTTATCATTGTTGTTTTTTTCCCCCGGATATTGTTCCAGTGCGTTAGGTTTAACAATGCAGTTCCTTCATATGGATGTCTCTTGTTCTTTAAGCGAAGACATTTGCTTGAAATTGTGTGGATGCTGAAAAAGGATTATGTGATAATCAGAGCCGTGCAGTAGTACGATTTCTGTCATTAAGTTGCATTATCTGCTTAGACACCAACAAGCAGTGGCCCAGAGAATTGTTTGAACACTTAAGCTGCACTTAAAGAGAATTTTATTGCATAAGTGCATTATGACAAGTCCAAATATTCTCTTCATTTGGTCTCTAAAAATACTGTTTAAAATTTAATCCCAACCAACAAATGAAGAGTTTATTTGCAAAAACAGATAGGCTAATATCATTTTTTACATTTTTTTAAAGGGGTCATATGATGCGATTTCAAGTTTTCCTTTCTCTTTGGAGTGTTACAAGCTGATTGTGCGTAGATAAGATCCCTGAAGTTGCAAAGACTAAAGTCTCAAAACCAAAGAGATATACTTTATCAAAGTTAAGACTCTGCCACGCCCCCCTAAAACGGCTCGTTCTAACACGCCCCCACATATCTACCTCACTATGTGGAAATATTTGCATAATGCTGCCCAAATGTTCACGCAAAGAAAGAAGGTGTGGAAACGACTGTTTCGTGAACCTAGGAGAGGAGGTAATTCTGACTTTGCTATGACAATCTGGCGCTTCTGAATCAGCTACTGTTTTGTTATTAGTTTAAGTATTTGCTATTGACTGTTCAAATGTGGAGTTTTGCGCATTGTGTGTGTGTGCGCGAGCGAGAGAGAGAGAGAGAGAGAAAGAGAGAGCGAGACAGAGCGCGAGAGAGGAGAGCGCGAGAGAGAGAAAGAGAGAGAGCGAGAGAGAGCGTGAGAGAGAGAGAGAGAGAAAGAGAGAGAGCACGAGAGAGAGAGAGAGAGCGAGAGAGAGAGAGAG
>NW_015551031.1:340870-351123 GCF_001515605.1 Sinocyclocheilus anshuiensis | reverse complement strand
TCAACATATTCTGTTACACCAAATACACAAAATAATGATCTTTAAAAAAGCATCATATGACCCCTTTAAATATCATGTTATCATGCTTTTATTGTTTTGTGTTTTGTGATAGTTAGCTGTATTTTTTTTAGTTATTTTTACCTAATCAAAATAACCCAACTGTAGTTTGATTGAGATTAATTGGAATGCACAATGAAAAAACATGATTTTTGAAAATTGGTTTCAAATTGGTTTCAGTTTTTTGCAAATGAACCCTTCAAATGTCTTATTATGAAATATTTTGCTTTAAAATGCTCTTATGATATAAACTCCTTTAGGTTTCATATTTTGAGTTCTAGTCCTTGAATTTGATTGGCTGAGGGGCATTCCAAATATTATTGTAGTGGTCCATAATTTTTTTCTGCAGGTTACATCATTAAACCAGCAGGTGGTGAAAAGTGACCTGTGTCTTTATGAGTGAGTCATTTGAATCATTTGTTCAACTGATTCATTAAAATAACTGATTCATTTAGAAACTAAATAAGGGTGCTTCTCAAATAGATGACTGCATTCTAGTGTTGTCTTGAATGGCATGATAAAATTTAACAACTGGAAATTGGAATTGGAATTGGAATCTGAAAAGATTCTAATCAAACGCAATTGAATTGTGTGCAATTGAATGACGCAAACAGTACACCTGATGCATCCTTCAATACAGGTCGAATGAAGGACACAAAACGAAGGCTGACAACTAAGGATTCTTCAAATTGAGACATCCTTCAACTGAGCTTTATGACGTGGCAGCCTTACAAGGATGCATCCTTCCATTTGAGAAGCACCCTAAGTTCACTAGCTCTATGAGTCATTGAACCATTCGTTGAACTGATTTGTTCAAAACAATGATTCGTTTAGGAATGAAACACCACTACTGTTTCTACTGTTTTGGTTCTGCTCACACAGCAACATCACACTCGTCTTCATGCTGTTGGTCTGAATTTGCTACTCTGAAATTCAACAGAACACAACAGACATGAAAACAAGACATCCTCCCATGCATTGATAAATAGCAAATGCAGGCAAAATTAATGAAAAGTTTACATGCACAGCAGATAACGTAGGGAATACGAGGAAAGCCCTCCTGCCAGGGTGGTATGACCCCTGGAAAACTATTAAATCAATGATTTCTCTATTCAATGCCTAGAAACCATACATATTTATATTGAGTGTGGGAGGATTGTTTGAGCACACTGTGCATCTGCAATTGAATTATCAGAGCAAGAAATAAGTCTCCAGTACCCACTGTCTGCAGAGCAATTATTTTGAAGCAACATAAATTGCTATAAAACACCTATACACAGAGGCCTGTGGCAGGAGAAGGTGGCTCGGTATTTAATGGACCACACTAACAAATCCGATTATCTGTGTCACTGTTACTCTGCTCCATTACCGTACCTCAGGGCTGGCCGATAAATCACATCACCGTCTTCTGGCAACACAAAGAAGCTCACTTTGAGGAGTCATAAAAACTGAAGCCATTAGCACTCGACTCAAAATGCGCTCCTATTTCTTTCTGTCTGCCTCTCATGTCAGTGCTGGGGTCTAAATGAAAGCGGCTTTTCAGGAAATGGAGTTTGTAGGTAAGGGTTGAGAGGTTGCCATCAGGAACACGGGGGAAAAGGCTGGCAGGTCCATTACTCTGCCAAAGTCAACCTGTCCCGCTGTTAGAAGCGGCGCTCATGATAGGCGCTCTCAAATAAAAACATTTATTTGTTTCCATGTCAGTGCTCCTCAAAGTGCCGCCACTTGTCAGCTTGGGAGCAGATACCGCGGTAAATAGCGAGGGTCAACTTCCCTGCTGCTTTGTACAAGTGTAGATGACAAGCCGGCAACTGTAACCAGGAATAATGTCTGGATATATGTTCATCAAAGTTTGTATAAATATAGAGGAGTCTCGCTGTCACTGCGGTGAATTGTTCTCACATTGGGTTTATTTTTCAAAGTCAGTTTATGTATAGACGCATACCTTGAAGTCTCGGTTACAAAAATGCTGAGGATACAGTTCATTGAACACATGTTGACCTTTTGTGACAACATTCCCCAGTAGTTTCCCAGATATGAATTACTAGACAAGGTCTTTGAGAATGGCAGTCTCATTGTTTTCACATATGAGTGTGACTCAAAGTCACACAGATGAAGGATTTTTTTTTCATATGCACTCGATCAAAACTTCATAATTCTGTGCACACTGTCTCACCTTAAAATATGCTGCGTAACACTGTTTTATGAATACGGATAATGAGAGAGACCATGACTCAGATATGCACTGGCAGCTCTGAATTAATCAGTTTTCAAGATGCCTCAGTCAAAAGATTTTTTTCTTCCACAACCCTTCAGTCTTACTCTAAATAAGACAGAAGACGTTTTTCTTTTTTTCTTTCCTTTTTTGTTGTAAAGCCAAACAAGTCTGATTCAGACTGTCTGAAACTCCAGAACTGGAGTATAAAGAGAATCTTAATTCAGTATTAATGCTGCCCAAACCACTGAACCTTCAGGTTCTCTTGAGGGCAAATCTGAGGGTAAGACCTTGCGTGCAAACCATCTCTTCAGTTCTCCTAAATGCTTTCTGTGTTGTTTTTCAGTTTGATAGTGCTACAGCATATTGTTAGATTAGCTAAAATGCATATATGCTGCAGCTGAACTTCACAAACTGATGTAAAACTGCTGGCGTAATCAAATAAGCCACATAGCAGCCACATAAAACATTTTAGCAACTGCAAAGCAACACCCTGGCAGTCACCCAGAGCACGTTACCATTAGCGGCGATTTGTGCATGGGCAAGCATCGCTCACATTTCCTTGTAAGAGTCTAGTTTGTTGTCTCTGCTTTTGCAGTAGTTCTTGAAGAAGTCTGAGTTCAAACGTGTTTTGATCCCAGAGAAAAAGAGAGATGTTGAAAAGTCTTCACATCCTCCCAGAATATCAGAACATTAGCCAAGGTTTTGTTGTCGCTGATGGCTGTCATGTCAAGCTGTGCATGAGATAATTGCTGTTATTCAGAAAAAAAAACCTTCTTAAGGCGCTTTCAGGGAAATCACATGTAAAGTGGAATGTACTCACAGATAAAAAATGTTCAGTAGTCTCTCTCTCTCTCACACACGCATACTTTAGTCATGATGTCTTTCTATAATGGATTTGGATGGTTTTGTATGCGTTTCATATGCTGTTATCTGGATGTTCTGTTTCACATCTTCTCAATGGAACATTTTATGGGGCCGTATTGTAGTGTTGTCCAAACTGTCAAGTGGCGCTCACTGCCGAGCCAAAAGGTGGAGTTGATTTGAATTCTGTACAAACTATACTGCAGTATAGGAATTTAGATGCAGCTATTTTCAGTCATTAAATTCACCCTTTGGCATTCATTATAGAGAACTGTGAACAAGTAAGCGATTTAGAATGCAGAACTGTTCTTGTTCCTGTCCCTTTAATAGTACCTAGGTATGTAGGCTGTTTTGTTGCTGAGTTTCAATATTTATTGTCCCCCTTTTCATATTCTTGTGTTGTTATATGCATTTAAACCCATATCTCTCACCGTCCCTATGCTACACTTTAAATATTATGCACATATTCACAAGCTTGCACTGCTGTGTGAAACAATGTCCCTATGTCATTCTGTCACTCACACACACACACACACACACACAAACTTTTCTGCTAATACCAGCAGTGTTAACTCCTACAACAAACTCTCTGACATTCATCACCCTTACACATTTCTCCATCCCCTCTCCCTCTTACAAACACATATGCTCAGTGAGGAGCAATATGACATCCATAAAGAGATCAAGATGCCAGCAGCACATGAAAAGTCCATCCAGCCCTGGAGACGAAAGAGGCTGCAGTGACAGCTGTGTGCACCTTCTTCCTCCTCCTCGTCCTCTCTTCCCACCATTAACAGAGGAGTTCATGCAGCCTTGCTACAAGTCCCTCTATCATTTCCGCAGGTCTCTTGCCATATTCTCGCGCATTCTGCCCCTAATCCTCTACAGTGGGAATCCAGCATCCGCACGAGAGCGAGGAAGTCCCGGCTTAACCCCCGACAAAGTTTTATCTTTTTAAATCTCGCAGAGGATTTGTGTGTCAATCCCTATACCCTGGGATTTTTCTACTCTCTCCTTTTATACTGTATGTATGCAGTGATGTGCAGGAGGACAATCAGTCAGGTTAACACAACTAAAGTTTTGTGTGCATCTGAAGGAGTGTATGGACTTTTATTCTCCGTCTGCAGCAGGGTTTTTGCAGTTAACTAAAACTGGGGGGGAAACATAATACTTTAATTAAATACTAAATATAATACTAAAATACTTTATTAAAATTAAGTAAATTAAGGTTCTCTGACATTGGTTAATGGTCACATGACATGCAGGTAAACAAATGATTAAATTTTTTATTAAGTGTTTTATTTTGTTTGTTATTTTAAAATGATTTATTTTAACTGGAGATTTTTATGATTTCATTAATAGTTTTTCATTAAACACATGAGCCCTAGTTTGGGAAACCTTGACGTAATGTGATGTTTAGTGTACTTTATTATGTTAATAACAATAAATGTAATATATTTTCTTTTTCTTTGCATATCAATTTTTATATCAATATGGTACAGGATTACCCTATTTAAATCAATGTGATAAGCGAGTTACTTCAAAAGTAATCAAAAAGTAGTCTGATTATATTACCTAAAATGTGTAATGTAATGGATTACATTACTACAGTAACTACAATTTTTGCCATGTAATTTGGAATCAGTAATGGATTACAATTTTCAAGTAATCTACCCAGCTCTTTATGTATGCATATATATAAATATATGTGTGTATATACATAAAACCAAAACTGCTAAAAAATTACAAAAACGCAAAAAATAGCAAAAAAATACTTTATGAAAACTGATTATAAATATAAAAACTGATTAAAAATATTAATAAAAACTATAGTAATATAGCAGTGATACAGCCAGTGTTATTATTTTGTTGTTATTTTAGTATTATTTATTGGAAATATTTTTATTAATATTTTGAATGATCTTTTATATTTATATTGTTATATTTTCAGATTTATATACAGTATTCATTTTGGTTTAACTTTTAATCGTTATTATGTGCTTGTTTAGTCTTTAAATAATTTAATTATTAATTTATTTTTTAGTACTTAAACTTGTTTTTTTTTCAGTTGGTTTATTTTTTTTACAATTTTTAATTATCTATCGTTTGTTTTATTTTGTTTCAGCTTTATTTCAGCTATTGAAAACTAATTTTAATGTATCTTTTTGTTAACAGTAAGAACACTGGTTGGGTGCGATCAGCCTGTAGAGTGGAGAAGGAGAAGCGGGTACGAGAGGAGAGCAGGGCACAGCTGCTAACATTGCGAGCATGTGCAGATGTTCACGCGGTTTAATCACAGGGGAGTGGGCCATCATCATCATCACCATCATCATCATCATTGCAGTGCGGGACCGTCCAGGCTGTGCTTAGGGTGGGGGCTGGGGTCACCAGCAGTGCAGGGACAGACGTAAGCAGCATGCAATTACCAATCGACTCAGACAAGGTAAAAAATGGCAGATGGTCCCTTAACTGAGACCAAGCACTTTTGCGTGAGTGGATTTTTAACTAAAGCTGGATGAGTGAAATTATTTATTCTTATGTTCGCACCATTTTGAGCCTTTGCGATTGCAGCCCTGGTCCTTGACTGTCTGCATAAAGCCTCTGTTGTCTGGAAAGCCGAGTAGGACTCAATTAGATACGCAATTTGCAGGCTTCAAGCAGAATAGAATGAGCGAGCGGGCCGAACGTAGCCTACTGCATGAGGAAAAATGATCAGAAACAATGAGCTCACCGGGTGATTTTTTTTAAATGATTATCATCTCATAAATCAACAGAGGATGATTCGTCTTGTCACCTTGAATTAACAAATAAACCATTTGACCCTTCTCTGTATTACAATGAGGGACGAGCAGACACTCGTGATCAATATAGTGGCAAACGAGCCGCTCATTTGTTTCTCAGGCAGTTTCAGGACATCGGATGCCTCCGTCATTCACAACCCAGTCACGTCTCTGTTCCGTGTCCCAAGCAAATGCTGCACTGAAATGTGTGGAATGAGGGAGGAGGGGAGATGGATATTTTTGAGGATGTTTGTGTGTGCGGTGAAGCAGAGAGTTGATGGGTAGTGCGCTCCAGACTGTATCGGACAGAGGGCGAGGCAGGGGGTGACCCGGCCTCAGCCCGTATCCTGCTGCGGCATTGGAAACAAAGAGTACCGCTGCTCTTTAAAAACAGTGTGATGGCTTCACTGTAGGTTGCCTCTGTTTCCATATGAAGAATATTAATGTATTTGGGGGGTTGGTGCCCCGGCAGGACATTGTTGCGTGTGGATGGTACAGAAGGTCAGCTCTGCTGAGGACTAAACGCCCCTCTTTGCTCTCGGTGGCATCAAATGCTGCTCGCATTTTCAAACGTTTGTTAGCCAAAAGAGCTCAGATCGTGCATCAAACACGACTCCAGTTACAAGTTCTTTGGTATTCATATCATATGAGATGCAAATGCTGATATCAGAAGTATTACTCCTCTAATGCTACATTCCTCCGAGGGATTATTTTAAAACTTTGTTTTTAGCCTTTTGTGCTCGAACAGTATCACTGCGGAAGAAAACAAATTTAGTAAATGTCACACATTTTCAGTGGCATTTTCCATAATAGCCTCGCAGAAATAAACAAAGATGTTAGGCTGGGCATATAATGAGGTGTGCAAGTATTCAAGCTGTGTTTGAGAGCCTAACGCTGCCGTCGGGTGGTGCTTACTGGGCCGGTTGCAGTGGCACTCCCTTGGCTGTGGATTAGAGGAGCAGACGGGAGCTCTCTGCCCTGCATAACTCATTTGGTCAGAGGTAATCCGGCTTTTGCGGTAGGAGACCCTTGGAGTCTGAATGACCCCTTTGGAAAGCTGGATGCTGCTGTTCCATGCGCTGCATAAATGGGAGAGAGACACAAAAAAAAGAAAATCCCTAACAAGAGCTTGGTTGTATCCAATTGCACAGAATGCATCTGAATTAGTGGTCCACTGATATGGGTTATTGCAATGACTGAAGCAGATGAGAACATAGTGGAGTGCCAACATCTGAAAGGTTCTATTTTGCATTTTTAAAATGTAATTTGTTTTTTTTTTATGATACTGTGTTACTGTAGCAATGTAATAAAACGTTTTTTGTTTTTTTTATAAAAACTTAAGTTTTTCGATTTTTTTTTCGAATTGTTTTTAATTAAGTTTTTAATTAATGAAAAATTTACCAGTTGCTGGGTTTGGTATGTACGGAGCCCCTAAAGGGACATGGTGGTGGGAAAAAAATTCGGGGTGGGAGGAAAAATTTTTTTTGCGTTCTCTCGCAAAACTTTTGCGTTCCCTCGAGAAACTTTGCGTTCCCTCGCAAAACTTTTGCGTTCTCTCGCAAAGATATTTGCGTTCCCTTTTGCGTTCTCTCGCAAATATATTTTGCGTTCCCTCGCAAAACTTTTGCGTTCTCTCGTTTTGCGAGGGAACGCAAATATCTTTGCGAGAGAACGCAAAAGTTTCGCGAGTGAACGCAAAGTTTCTCGAGGGAACGCAAAAGTTTTGCGAGAGAACGCAAAAAATCGGACAAATTTTTTCCTCCCACCCCAAATTTTTTCACTCAATCGGATTTTTTTCCACCACCATGTCCCTTTAGGGGCTCCGTAGGTATGAACCCCATTAATGAACTCAATCTACATGAACTCCACAAGTTTGTGTAAAACCAAAGTTTGATCATTTGATCAGTGATCTAAATTCTATTTTTATACCATAATGTTTATTAAGGAAGCCAATTTCTGCCTCAAGAGAAAAAATGGTAATTGTGACTTTATATTTCTTATAATTGTGTTTTTTTATTTCCCAATGTGATTTTAATTGCTCATTTTGAACTTATCCCTAATGGGAAAGCTGAATTTTTAGCAGCCATTCTTTAGTGTGAGTCTTTAGAAATTATTCTAATTTGCTAATTTGGTGTTCAGTTATTATCAGTTAATATTATATTTAATACAATACTCAATTTGAATGGTTCTTATTTATTTATATTTCTCGTAATTGTGTTTTAATATCTCACATTTTTAACTTTAACACCTTTTTTTCCCTCTGTGAGGTAGAAGTGTATTTGCACAGTATATTGTCCAGTTAAAATAAAAATAAAAACTTTACATGTTCAATATTAGGACCACTGACAATAAAATACATAATTGCTGAATTTAAATGAACACACTATTTACTCAAAATTCTATCAAACATAAGCAGAAAATGCTGTCAAATATATCAGAAAGTTTACAATCTGAAACTTTTATCCAAATAAATACTTAAATCCAGAAACATATTTCTCTGTCAGAGTAGCACATCAATGTCAGAAAAGAGAAACATACTGTAGGGCAGTACTCTCACTCATTTACATTGGAGCCAGTTCAATTTGCAAGCCTAACTTCCTCTTATGCAAAAAGACTCCTCAGACAACTCAATTCTCTCGTGCACTCGGTGAGGTTCTCAAAAGTATTTACCTCTGAAATGCAACTAATTTGTAAGCATACCTTTGAGGTTTGACAGCCTATGTGTGTGTGTGTGTGCTTGTTTGTTTTCTTGCCTTTATGCTCCCTGTCAGCCACTCTCATGTTTGACAGTGGAGAAAATAACCTAATTACCATGCATCCAGATCATTTAAGCTGCTGCTCACTAGCGGGATGCCTGCATGCATGAGCTGGTGGAAGTTCCTACTACAAAGGTGGGTGGTAATGAAGCCAGGGCAGATGCACGCAGAGGGAGGAGGCGTTGGGTTCTTATGCTAATTATCAGCAAGCCCTGCCTGCAGGTAAGACCTTTAGGGCTTTGGAGACACTGGTCTAAGACACTGAATAGGGAAGGTCTCAGAGCGGGACGACAATAATGACATACAGAGCAGTTTCTGTCTGTGCTTGCTTCAGGATAGGCTAGCTCACGCCCCATAAACTTTGACTGTGGCATATATGCCGTAATATTTACTGGAGCAAATGCCATATTGCTCATGAAAGAACTGAAGGTGTTATTTTGTTATTGCCTGGCAATGTGTAAGAAATACCCATGGCATTCAGATATACATTTATTCATTTAGCAGACTGTTTTATTCAAAGCAACTTACAAATGAATGATATAAAATTAGCATGTAATGAATTTATTAAAGATTGCATCACAATAACTTTGGAAAAGTTCATTTATTTCAGTAATTCAACTCAAATTGTGAAACTCGTGTATTAAATAAATTCAATGCACACAGACTGAAGTAGTTTAAGTCTTTGGTTCTTTTAATTGTGATGATTTTGGCTCACATTTAACAAAAACCCACCAATTCACTATCTCAACAAATTAGAATACTTCATAAGACCAATAAAAAAAAAAAATTTTAGTGAATTGTTGGCCTTCTGGAAAGTATGTTCATTTACTGTACATGTACTCAATACTTGGTAGGGGCTCCTTTTGCTTTAATTACTGCCTCAATTCGGCATGGCATGGAGGTGATCAGTTTGTGGCACTGCTGAGGTGGTATGGAAGCCCAGGTTTCTTTGACAGTGGCCTTCAGCTCATCTGCATTTTTTGGTCTCTTGTTTCTCATTTTCCTCTTGACAATACCCCATAGATTCTCTATGGGGTTCAGGTCTGGTGAGTTTGCTGGCCAGTCAAGCACACCAACACCATGGTCATTTAACCAACTTTTGGTGCTTTTGGCAGTGTGGGCAGGTGCCAAATCCTGCTATTTAAAATATCTTCTAAAATGTAGTTTTTCCTGTGATGGAAAAGCTGAATTTTTAGCATCATTAATGTCACATAATCCTTCAGAAATCATTCTTATATGTTGATTAGTTGCTCAGTTATTATTAGTGCTCAATTATTCATAATATTTCTTATTATTATCAGTGTTGACAATATAAAACATGCTGTTTTATATTTTTGTAACATTATAAATGTACGTGTTTGGCTGTGGAAAATTTAGCTTTGCCATCACAGGAATAAATTACATTTTAAAAACAAATTTAAACAGACAACAGTTATTTTAAATTGTAAAAATATGTCACAATATGACTGTTTTTACTGTATTTTTGATCAAATAATGCAGCCTTGGTGAGCACAAGAGACTTTTTTTTCAAACACACATAATATAATATATATATATATATATATATATATATATATATAT
>NW_015551031.1:337481-340474 GCF_001515605.1 Sinocyclocheilus anshuiensis | reverse complement strand
CACGACGTTCTAATTTATTGAGATGCACCTGTATATATATATATATATATATATATATATACTGTATATATACACACACACACACACACACACACACACACATTTCAAGTATTCGCAAATCCTTTCAAATATACTGTAACTACACCAACCACGGACCGATTACATAATTGGGGGCCCTTGTTGATAATATAAAGCTCCTACTACAGTTTATGGTTGTCCATATATATATAAATATGTTTATCCTGCCCCCAGATTCTACTGACTAGACTAATGCTTTAAACCTGATGAATCTGCTGTGCTGTCAAAAGTTTTGTCTTGTTTACTTGACATGGCATCTTAAGGCTTAAATAAGTCCAAGATGTGTCATAATGGCTAAAGCTGTCAGTTGTGCATGTTTATTACGGCTAAAAATAATTCAACTTCTCTATGTTATTACTAGCATAAAACTATAATTATTCAAAAACAGGCTTTGTCTTGTAAATATGACCACTATGAAACTGAAACATAGCATCACTGATATTTTAAATGCCTTTCCACAATATTTCATGACGCTCTCTAGACAAACTCCCCAGACTCCACCAAAATAACTGAGCAGCAGGCTGATTGTTGTAGCCATGCTATTTTGCCTGTTGCATTTGGGTGTATAATTTTGCATTCATGGTCATTTCTTAGTGTGAAAGGGAAAGAGGATGACTTTCAAATGAGTTAATGGTCTGAACTACTTCTGAACAAAGCACGACTGGATGTCCATAAAAAGAGAGGGAGGCACAGAGACACGCAAGATCGCGAAAAGGACTTAAAAAGATAAAAAGGAAGAGAGAAATGGTAAAAAGACAGCGTGAGACCCCTTTTCAAACGCTAAAATGCTTTTGAAATTCAGAAATTAGCCCATTTGCATGAAGAATCCAGTGATGTAGGGGGCCAAATGCAGGTGAAAAGTACATCCTGTGTCATTAGTAAAAACATAAGCCGGTTCTCAGATGAAGAACCATCGGGTTCCATTAGGATTGCTGTGACATTTGTTTGACCATCATGTTACACATTCAGAGCTGAGTCATTTCATCTTGCAGCTATCGTATTCAATGCATTTAAATGGTTTCCGCATAACCGTTTAGAAATCTTAATTGGATCTCGTAAGTGACATGCATGAGTCCTAATAAAAATGCAAAGGCCTCCATTCGGCCTGATGCATTCAGTCACCTTGAAATTTTTACATTTAAATTATGCTCATTACATAATGTCATTCAAACTTCTTCAAAAGGCCTAGAAGTGTCTTTAAGACAAACAGATTTTACCCACGGCAATGTAACACTTTCATTATTCACACACCGTCGCTGGTTCCTCAAGCGCAAAGCCATCCCCATCTTCCACTGCTGTCGCACAAACTTCCTGCGACAGTTAGACACCTGTCTGTGTGTCCCCAGCGGGTGTCAAAACTTCAGACGCCTCAAGTCGGCAGACCCCCCGCTGCGGCCAACCCAGCGCACGGCCCCCTTGATCAGCCAGCACAATCCTGTATGATTCCTGACGGCTCCTGGCTCTGCCGCAGTGCAGCCTGTAATGAGAGCCAAGTGTGTGAGACTCCAGCCCTGGTGCCTCATTGATTCTCATCGCCTTTCCACCGATGCCTACACATGCCACATCCATCTTGTCAACTCTGCTGTCCGGCTTATTTTCTACCAAACACTTCAGACTGATTGCCATCAAGCTGTCTCATTTTCACATTTCACATATGCCTGCCAAAGAAGACCACCAAACTTCTTTGCTTGGAGTGCTACCAAGAGAATAGCTGGGAATGAAATGGATGATTTTCAAGGCACTGTACAAAAATGGATGTGCAGCAAACATATGGCATGCACACTTGATGTATAGCTTCCTAAAAAAAGGGATACGGGTCTTATAAAGGCATGCTAATGTATTTTTGATGCATTGATCAAATGTGCAAAACAGGCAGTTTTTTGCCTGATTCTTGAGTGCACTTTTTGAACACCCTCCCAGTCAGCACTGCAATTGCCTCAAAAAGGTGAAAAGAGCATCAAGGTCAAACGATTGTCTTGTGGAAGTGTGAGAGTCCTAAATTGGACAGTACTGTACCAACAATAGTCAATCTCGTCAACAAAATGACTGACAAAAGCATTTATATACTAATGGCTTTTCAGTTGTGCATTATGATAATGATTAATTGATGAAAATATGTGAAGCACACTCTTATTTTGAGACACAATGAGCCGTTTGTGGATAAGTAGGGGAGAGCGGGGCACAAAGTAACACTTCTTGACTTTCTCAGTTTGTGTAAATCCACATGGGTTCAGAATATATATTTTTTTATCCGCAGTAATTTTACACTTGTCTAGTACAAATATGTCACTTTGTTTCATAATTACAGTGTATACGTTTTTCTTTATTTACCCTCAAAAAACGGAAGTGAAATGTGACAACATGCCCCGTAGGTAGGGTACATTGTAACATGACCATATGACCAGTGTTGGGGGTAACGCATTACAAGTAACGCGAGTTACGTAATCAGATTACTTTTTTCAAGTAACTAGTAAAGTAACGCATTACTTTTTAATTTACAAGAGAATATCTGAGTTACTTTTTCAAATAAGTAACGCAAGTTACTTTTTTTTCCAATTTATTGATTGACAGCTCTCCTGTCCCCATGTTGAGAGAAATCAGAAGATGTTACTGTAGTTCTAAAATAAATATGAATATGCATTAATTCTTCTCACTCACAAAAACACAGATTCAGTATTCCGCAAAATGAATAAAAATAATGCAACTCAGAATATGACGCAAACCTGCAATAATTAAATGTTAAACAACACAAATATCCTTTATGTATTTAATCCCATTCTATTAACCAATGTCTTTGCTTCTGACCTTCGATGATCCAGTTCAACCATACTAATAAGCAAAAAATACTCTAGACGAACATTTGCGTGTCTTTTTGTATTGCTGAAGTGTGTTGAAATTTCTTCTTCTGCATTCTA
>NW_015551031.1:334553-337235 GCF_001515605.1 Sinocyclocheilus anshuiensis | reverse complement strand
ACATTGTAACATCTGAGGGGCACGTTGTAACTTGACCATATGACAGCTTAAAATCTTATCTGATCGAATGAAAAAAATATACAAGACAAACTAAAATATTTTGTTAATAAAATAAAATAATTATTTTTTTTCAAATAAAATAATGCCGTTTTTTAAGAATTAAAAGAATCTGATTTTGGAGTTTGACAATGAACACATTGCAACCATGCTTGGGACGGCCCACATAAACGAGCAAAAATGCTTTACATGTCTTGAAATAATAATTTCTAAACATTAAACATTGACTGTCAGTATTTATTCACCTGTTTCTCGTTGTTTCTCATTCAAATTCATTAAAGTAAATAGTGTAAATTACATCGCTAATGTCATAGAATAGCACATTGTAACGCAGTGTTACAAAGTGCGTGCCCCATCCGAGCAACTGGAATTTAAAACTGGTTAGTGTCCTCTGCTAGTTATCAAAGCATTAAAAAACGATCTGACCTGATAAATAAGAGATTGGGGATTAAAATAATAGCAGATCTGTCTCATTTTAAATGAATAATAAAAACTGAGATGAAAAATTTACTTAAGCCAGAATTAAAATTTTACTATGGTAAAATAAATGTTCAGTGATATCTTCAAAATATTTTTTAATTTTGGCGCACTTTTTTTCTACATAATGTTGATATGGTAACTAATAAATACTGTACATTTTGTTGTGCTAGCATGTGTGGAAATATTCAAACCATCTGTGTTACAACTAACCCCGTGTTACTTTGTGCTCCGCACTCCCCTATGTTTATAAGAAAACATTTTTTTGGAATGTTTTGTTATTTTTGATAAAATGTCTCAAATTAAGTCAATTTTCTTACAAAAGGCATACAATAAATGTCATTTTCATGCTCTTAAATGTAGACTGATGCTGTCACTGCCTGTTCAAACAGCAACTTCTTTATTACTACTTATAGCACAAAAACACACTATAGAACATATATTGAAAGATATGGTAGACCTTACCAAATCTCTCTCATTAAAACTGTTTCAATAAACATGTCAGTTAAACAGCTAGTGAACAACATTATCACACACGAAATATTACAAATGCATTATATTTTTACATAACATGTAAAATGATTTGATTTGAAATCTAATAATTCTGTCATAAAAATTGTTTGGAATCTTTTGAGGTAATTTTCTCAAAAAACATTTTTCACAGCCACAATTAAATCATTGTCTTGACAACTGTTTGGAGTAGAAACAATAATTATATAATTTTTCATTCAGTGCATACTCAAAATGTGTTTCTGGGTCAGACGTCACAGAGAGGAGGCGAGTAATTATGACAAAAAAGAACACATCAAAGTATAACCAATGCACTAACAATGTTTTTTTAAATAAGAAAAACCTAGAATAAAAAATGATTGCTTCCAATAATCTAATAATAGTGAATAATTTCTAGGAATGACCCACTTGAGCCGAGTGAGCTGAAGCTGAACAGTCAATGAGCTTTACTAGCAGGTTAATTAACTCACCCAAATGCAATAACATAATGAACATATGACAGACATGTATGCGTATTACGACTTGCATCTGCACAAAATGACTCAAGTGAATTACATGCTAGTCAGAATGTGCAAGTCATCATCCCTTTCCATAACAATACAGAAAAACACAGACGATGAATATCATTGGAAAGATCCAGGGTCGTGCCAACTGTGTCACCAGCATTTAACTGGCAGCTCATTGATCAGCGGCTGACACCAGACCTGCAGTGCAGCAGAACCAATGTGCTCTCAGTGGAGTAGCCGGGAGGAATGATAGCTGAAAGACAGTCAGTGATCGAGCACTGCGCTCGAGGCCAAACCCACCAAACCTTTGACATGGGGGAGAGATGATGATGGGATTTCAAAGACAAAGGAAGTGACAGCCATCGATTTAGCCATTATGGGATTGGGCCATTTCTAATGTTGTGAAAATGAGGGAATCTTAAGCATTAAGCACTAAAAACAGACCTAAGAGGAGATGCGTTTTTCATGTGGTGCTGGAAACAGGTCTAATGGGAAAATCGGTGAACGGATGCATTGCAATAGACGGGGCATAAATCATCTGCTCAGCTTCACAGACAGATAGTGGCCTCGGCCGTACAGGGCAGCAATAGCATTGACAGAGAACGCTTGTGTCATGCTATCTAGAAGTTTAAGGCAGGAGAGAAGAGGTTATCCACACTGAGCCCGATCTAAAGATACACCATCATCACCAGCACTCGCCACCCTAAAACAATAACTCACACTTCCTAAATTCTGTTGTGCACTGTAAGGAACAACCATGAGCTTAGGTGGTCCAAAAGTACAATACTTATGAAATTGGATTTAGAACAGGAGCCTCATTTTGGTGATTTCACTGATTTGATTAACTACTGTTTCAGAGTGAAGCGCTGTGATGAGCCATTCATGATAACAGTGTTTTCAGTGTCTTGGAGTGATTCATAGTAAATGCTTCTTCACACATCTCTGCAAGCACTGTGAGTTTGAGTCACTTGTAGCATGCTTTTGAAAATGCAACATGCACCAAATATCATCTCAAGTTTGTAATTGCCAACAAACAGAAACATTTTTTTTTTTTAAAGCATTCCCTACAGTTTTCTGCCAGAGTAAAAGTCTTATGGTTTAACGTTAGGAAAGGAAAGAAAAAAAAAGAATA
>NW_015551031.1:293369-334414 GCF_001515605.1 Sinocyclocheilus anshuiensis | reverse complement strand
GATATATCTTCTCTAACAATATATATATATATATATATATGTGTATATATATATATATATATATATACAAAGTTCTGTCATGAAACTCTAGATGGCACAGTCCGATAGGTTCTAACTCAATCTGATATATTGACATCATTATTCACATGGCACAGCAGATTGGTCCTTTTTTCTTATCAGCAGCCAATGAGCTTGCTGCTCTACATTCAAATACTCGGCTAGTGCTTGCTGTTGCAGTTGCAGCGAACTTCAGAAACCCTCCACCTCCCCCAGTTCCACCTGTATAGATCTGCTATGGGGTAATATTTCATATATGTTATATGTGCAGCAGCAGTATTTCCTACATGCTCACAGCAGCATGTCTGTGGATGTATTGGCAATAGTAAGTCTCGCTATCTATTCTGCCAAGACCAAACACATTAGCATTGTCATGTACATTACCATGCTAAACTCTCAGAGAGTTGTCATGACAGAAATATATTAAATTTATGTTACAACTGATGTTAAAATTTTACAATTGATTTAATTCTCAGAAAATGAAGGCCTATTATGAGATTATTCTCATAATGTCTTTGTTCTTGAAATCATAAACTTTTTTATTTTAAATGCAGCTGTACAATTAAAAACGTTCCAAGAAAAAGACAGAAGGGGCTCCCACAAGAATCCCCCTCATTTTTAAATCTAAGGTACAACCATTCACCATAGAAAGTGAAATCATTGCCGTTTGTGTGATAGCTTTGTGTGATATACCAGATGTTTTGCAACCGGCGCAGAATGATTGCACAACACGAGTTGAAAGAGTTTAATTCTTTATGTGTTTGTGTCAACACTGGATCCTGTCAACACCTAAACCATGCCCCCCCCCCGTCCCTTTTCTGTGGGCCTCCTGTTGTCACAAACATCCTCTCGCAGCAGGTGCTCCCGTTTCATGTGACAGCTCTTTAATACCTGGTTTGATCTGTGTAGTCATGTCATTATTTCTTCTCCCTGCACGCTCCAAACTACTCACTTCTGCAGCCAGATGAATTATACACACACACAGTATATTTAATAATCATTAACAAAAGCGAGGTATATGAACACTGATGAAGAGATGGAATTTTCCTGCGATTTATAATTTGAAATCGTTTCATTTTATCATCTTGAATGTAAAATCCTTTTGATATAACAAATTCATTCTGAATGTATTGTTGCTAAGCACCTCTCAGTCAACATGATCTTATTTACTTACTGCATGTTCCTGGGCTTTTTGTGAACAATTCATCTGGGCATGTTATTTTGAAAAAAAAAAAACAGTTGACTTCATAATCTTTAATCAAAATGTACTTTGCTCTTTCTCTGAACTGATGTCCCCTTTCTGTCAGTTAGGCCATGCAGGTTACTGAATAATGGCAGCCAATAGCTATTCAGACATTGTTTTATTAACCAATTTGCATTCTTTTTGTGTCATTCAGGATAGATTTATTATCAATATACACTACTGGTTGTGTATGGATTTTTTTATGTTTTTGAAAGAAATCTCCTATGCTCACCGAGACTTTATTTGCTTAAAATACAGTAAAACTAAAACTATTATACATTTTTAGGACTATTCAGGATTGTGTCACAGTTCCACAAAAGTATTAAGCAGTTTTCAACATTGGTAATAATAACAAATGTTGATAACACTTTATGCATTGTAATTATTCATAATGTGCGTTGTAATACATTATATCTTGTCGTAAATAATCATAACCAAATTTAAAATGCATAGTGTAACAATTAATTGATAAGTGTTATAATGTATTAACTGTGGTTACAATTATTCATGAGATTGTACAATGCATAGGTGCATTACAGGCCATAATTAATGCATTAAAACTTCTTTTATAATGCATTATACATAAAAGCTTTAAGTAAAGTGTTACCAAAATGTTTCTTCAGCCCCAAATTGGCACATTAGAATTATTATATTAGCAATTAGCATTTTACAATTAGCATATTAGAGAAAAAAATATATATAGCATAAAATCAAACTCAAAAACACATCACATTACAGAAGTAAAATGGGCTGTGAACATTATTTTATATTGCATTTAAGAGAGCTGGTCTAAATGTATGCTTTTTAGACTCAATTAAGTTTTGATTAAGTAAAATTGAATTGACATGGGTAATGGTTGCTGACAGTTTAAGGCACAATTTCAAAGCTAGTCTAAACAATTTCTTTATAAATGACCAAAAACCAAAGTGTTTCAATTATCCCTGCTCTCACTTATATGACACATGGAAGTTAGTGTGAGGGGGAAAAAAAGGGTAATGCAAAAAGTGTGAAGTTATGTGTCAGAGAGACTAAAAGAGAGCGGCAAGGAGAAGGAGCCGTGTGTTTACAACTGGCCTAATGTTTGTTTGAGACAGCAATGTGTAGGTCCGCAGTCTGACTCCGGGTGACAGCGCTCAGAAACAGAAGAGAAAAAACTGGCTGTCACAGATCAAAGCGATAAGCAGCAGCACTTGCCAGACGCAAAGCAAGAGACGGGCTCCAAACAAATTGCAGAAGCTGCTACAGAAAATATGTCCAAATATATTCCCCTCCTGAACAAAAAGCAACAATTTACAGCTTTTTGATAGTCTTTCACATTGTTCATTCATTCTTTTAAGGTCTAACAGCCCAAGACACAAGCTAATTCCACGTTTCCGACATTGCCTCAAATCAGACAATTGCAGAAATGAGTTCAACCAAGTCAGAATATTAAGGAAGTGCTTTAATGAATGCATGACTGACACTTCAGACAAGCCTTATCTTTTCGGTTCTATCTAAAAGTGCAGCTTTTCATGCTGGTTTTGACATGTTACTACATTTCTACCTTTTATTGATTTACTTCAGTATTATGTTTGACTACTAGAGCAAAACAGTAATGTGTCCCTCGACAAATTAGATACAATTTTGCAGCGCTTCTCAAAGAGCTGAAAGCGCATTCTGGCAATTACAGAGAATTGGGCACCATCAGGCCTCCTGTGGCGTTACTGTAAAAGCTTTACTGTAGATATCCAGCCCTTTGCTTTTAATCTTTTAAAGATTTGCAAATTCTGTTTTGAAATGGCTTTTGCTTAAATTTGCAGCTCTTTCTAACAGCCTCCTAAAAACACTAAGTACAATCTCAAAAACCACAACCCGATGACTCAGCAAACAGAATTAGATTAAATACGTGTGGGGCTAAGTGAAAACTTCATATTCTTTTCAAAGAGCACAGAAATGCTTCATCTGTACTTTCAAGTGAGATTTGTTGAACTTTAAATGCTCTTCTCAGAGTTTGTCAGTAGCTCTGGGGAATACATTTCATACACTGTAAAAATCTTTCAAGCCAAACCAGTTCAACAGCCTCTAAATAGCTTAAACTGGGGCAGAGAGCAGACTTCTCTTCAAATATTCTAATATTTCAGACATATCTGATAAATCGTACAGCCAATACAGATATGACCACTTCCAGATCTTTTTCTCAGTCTAAAGCTTCTAAAAAACCAACAGGCTTCTTTGAGTAAAGTCAGCTGACGCTAGAAATCAATTATTATAGACAATGATTCTATCCCACTTACCAAATAAATACAATGTACAAAAAATTCTAAAACAATGTTAAAGTAATAAAAATGCTTAAGTCTTCCAAGGTCATTTTCACTACAATCGAAAATTGAGACGCAAGATGGTGCTAGTTGCGTTTGTATGAATTGAGAGCAAGTATGCAATCTGATATGACAATATTACATGGCTGGTTGCTGCAATTAACCAATCAGAATCAAGTATTTTACAGAGCCTAATAAAACGCAACAGTGCCCGCCCACTTTTTCAAGAGCCTTGGTTCTGGAAGTATTTTTCCAATAAGGATTTTAAAGAAGTCTTTGTTTGAGAGTTATAGGCCATAAACCAACCAGCTACAAGGTGAATCAAAACATTAAAAACTTTTATTCAAAGCAAAAAAGCATTTGAAAATCAGACAAAAAGACAAAGGTACAATACTGTGTACTTTACAGCGTTAGAGACGGAAAGAACTAGAATCCCATGAAGCACTGTGGATTATATTTATTAATTAAAAATGGATAAACATAAAAGCATTGATTTTAAGGCATGATTTCTCAGACTGATGGATTTCTATGCCAAATTTTGGGTAATGTAATTATTCACTGGGAATTACACTTTTGAACATGGTTATTAACAAAAAAAAGTTGAAAGTTGAAATGATGTGAACTGATTGCTTCAGCAAAATGTACCATAGATTAACACCCTCTAATAGCTCACAGTAGGTCTGTTTTTAACAGTTTATGAATAGAAAAATTATTGGATTGATGGATTATTACTTCCGGAACCTGACTGTTGCAATCTATAAGTGTTCTTAAACTTTAAAATGTCTTACTATGATATCACAGGAACATTAAATGTTCTGTTATGCCATTAGGTTGTAAAAGCCCTGAATCTTTATTTTTAAAAAGTGAGGAGGAGCAACCTGGGTTTAAGTGTTTTTGCTCGTCACAATCAAATCAGCAACCTTCATCAATAGTTCTATGAAGAACCGTAAACATCCATGGAACCTTTCAAATGCAGAAAAGTTTCTTTATAGTAAAAGAGAGGGAACCGTGTGTTTACAACTGGCCTAATGTTTGTTTGAGACAGCAATGTGTAGGTCCGCAGTCTGACTCCGGGTGACAGCGCTCAGAAACAGAAGAGAAAAAACTGGCTGTCACAGATCAAAGCGATAAGCAGCAGCACTTGCCAGACGCAAAGCAAGAGACGGGCTCCAAACAAATTGCAGAAGCTGCTACAGAAAATATGTCCAAATATATTCCCCTCCTGAACAAAAAGCAACAATTTACAGCTTTTTGATAGTCTTTCACATTGTTCATTCATTCTTTTAAGGTCTACATCTTTTCACAGACCCCTGAGCCACTCTGCCTTAATCCCATTTAAGTGTTTTTGCTCGTCACAATCAAATCAGCATCCTTCATCAATAGTTCTATGAAGAACCGTAAACATCCATGGAACCTTTCAAATGCAGAAAAGTTTCTTTATAGTCGAAAAATGTTTCTTTAGATTTCTAAAATGTGCTTCAAAAGAACTGTTCACTGAAAGGTTCTTTGGGGAACCAAAAATGGTTCTTCTATGGTATCACTGCAAAAATACCCTTTTGGAACCTTTATTTTTAATAGTGTTCTGGTTACCAACCCTGATCCACTACACTACACATCATTTTATTTTATTCATTTATTTATTTGATTTTACATTTTGTCCTTTATGAGAGGCCCTGCTCTCAAAACTTGATAAAATATTAGTCAATAATTAGTTTTTCATTACAACACTATCAATTTTGTGAACTAGTAAAAAAGAAGAATGAAAACGTCTTTTTTGCGCAGTAGTAACTTCTAACCATTGTTTTCTATGGATGTCCCATTTTCTTTTCAATAATTTATATTCCACCAACCATCAATCAGTGCTGCCTCACTATTGCTATAGTCCCTCATCAACTCATGGAAGCTCGCCATTGCGCCTGCTTTCATCAGTTACAGCTCCTCATATAAGAGGATGCCAAGTCCTCCACTTTAAGTGCTTTTGCACTCGTTCACTGGATCGTCAGTGATGGTTCCAGCACACACTGATGAAGTGTGAAGCGAGGCAGGAATGTTTACAATCACTGATTTTTTTTTATATATATTTCTTATATATTTAATATAATTTATATATTTTTCTGTCTTTGGAATTGCAAAACATTATATCAAATATTATATCTATCAGTAAATTCAGCTACCCAAAGACAAAAATGTTGTCCTAACACATATTCTCTCAAATAAAACACTTTGAAATGTACTTGAAAAAGTGCAGACACACTGGCTAAAGATACTACCTTCGGCCAGTATTAAATACAAGCCAGAAGTGAAAGGAGTTAAGAGCAGATTCACCATGTTTGGCCCACATGTGGCCAGAGATCAACTAATGCATGTTAATCCAGAAACACAATGACCTCAATCCTGTAAATCTGTCAATAGAATATCCGACGCTCCGGATTAGGAGACTGTTGTAATGACAGCACAGACGTAGCTGTTATTTAAAACATCCTACACACGAATATGTATTTTTTTAACGGATCATTCTTAGATTCTTAAATAGTTAGGAACTAGATCGTTAGCAGAATTGGCGCATGACTGTTTTCCCTTTTTTGGAAAGAAAGAGTTCACTTCCATCAAAGGCTACAGTATAGCAATGCTTCTCAAACTGGTTGTGCATCATATGTTACACTGGACTAGTAGTTGTGACCAAAGTACCACAAAAAGTAAAAAGTAAAAAAAAAAGTCTTAATGCTTTTCATATTTGATTTAAAACAGTCAAAAAATAATATTTTCATGAGATGCAAAGTCCCAACAATACAACAAAATTTTACAACAAAAAAAGTAGGAAAACACAATGTTATAAAAGCATAGCGTGATTTACCAGCCTAACACATGGTACATTAAATAATGAATTAGTATTAGACATATTAACACTGACATAAAAAGACATGGATTTTTTCCTCCCTACTAAAAGTCATAATATAATTTTTTTTCTCTACACTAAGATCCCATCAGCACAGAATTGCAACCCATTTTAGTGGGTAACCACTCCTATAGTACAATAATTTAATTTGGCTTGCTTTGCAAATGCAAATGATGTGAAATGAAATGCAAATTAACAAAAAATCCAAAATTCCTAAAGAAAGTGTTTACACAAAGGCAACATGTTTGGCGGTGTATTTCAAACTGTTCACTACTGTGGAAGTAACTTGGGGCTGTTTTGGAGATGAAATCCTCCCTGCAAATCTACAACAGTCCTGAGGTACAACACATCAGATTATTTGGGCTAGGCCAACCTATTTTTCCACATGCAATGAGGGGAATGCAATTTCAAGATTTAAAGCAGTGCTCACTCAGAGAGAGATAGCTGTTTTTTGAGGCAGAGGGCGATGGCAGTCATTGCAAAGCTAGGGTTGGTGGTATCACAATAAAACAGAGAGGTTTGTTTGCAGCAGAGATTTCTTTCTTTTCACTCCAAGCTGTCACTGATGAGCTGAACCAGAGCACGGGTCAAAGACTAGATAAAGGCTCCTGAACCAGGAAACAATCAGGAGGCATGTGGAGCATTATAAGAAGCTGTACTGCTGCAGTGATAAAATGGATGAATACACTTATTAATAACAGAGCCGCTATGAATCAGTGTTAACATAAATGGGATGAGATACAATGGGCACAAAACAATGTGTCATTAAAGACCATTACAACAATAGAAATGTACATAATCAGATGCTTTATTTGATAAATTCATTAAAGCAGAAAACCAATAGTTAACACTGAAAACTGAAGCTATGATTTGCAGTGTAGTTACTGTTCAAAGAAGAAATGTAATTTATTATTTAACGTTAACTTTAATATTAAATAAGCTTAATATTATACAACTTCATATTTGTATTAATGGATATACTTTATACTTTTTCATTTTATACTTTTAATTTAAATCTTTAATTAAATTACATGTATTTGCCTGTTTAAAAACACAATAAGGGGTTCATTATAAAACAATATACAAGTTTCTTAATATATTTTAATAGCAATATTACAAATATACAAAAGCAGGAAAAGTAAAAACTTGCAAGTTGCAGAAATATTTACATCAAACTTTTCAGACAGGCATGCACATAAATAAAAAACAAAGACATTTTTGTGTTAAATTGTCCATAAAAACATTCCTATATAAACTGTCAAATTCAGTTCAATGCAACAATTTATATAAAAATAGATCTGTGGCCAATTTACACAGAAACCCTTTCCTGCATCACACTTTTGACACTGGTGTAGCCACAGGCCATGGACCTTCTGGAAGAAATCCTTTGGATTCTGTGGATTCTGGTGTCTGACCAAATACTTCCACTGGGTTACAAAAATGTACACGATTGACTTTTTCGGCTTTACCATTTAACCCATCCTGGCTGATACTGGCAGCTTGACAACCTCCAACTGGTTGACTGGCCCAGCTGAAGTTCTGACCGCTCTTCTTGAGAGCAGCCAGATGTTTGATGTCCAGAGTAGTGAAGGTTGTAAACTGCACTTGATTCCTTTTGCTTGTGGGAGAATGTAGAGGTTCGCTGCGAATGGGCCTTGCCAGCAGGGTGGCAGATCTGACAGCCATTGGAGGCAATGGAGCCATCGCATCCCGGCTCGGAGGAAGCGTGTTGGTTCTTCATCCCAGAGTGGCAGTTCTCTCCTCACCTGCAATGGCTGGGATCTCCCTTGGCTGGATTGTCCCCGGGCCTCTTGGCATCTCCACAGCTGCCTGCATCACCTGCTTGGAGGTAGTCGCAATCGGCGCAGCTCTGTTTTGCTCCGCAGCTGTGCCTAGACGTACCCAGTGATGCTTGTGCTCAGATTGACCCTGGCACTGAACCGGAGACTTCTTGTTGCGTGATCTTGCACTGTTGGTGGCACAGTGAAGCAAGACGGCGATAATGATCAAGCAAGAGAGTCCTACCAATGCATAGATGCAGACCTCTATGTCTGTGAACACACTAAACATCTGTATTAGATTGCTCTCCACTAGGGGTGGTTCTTGCTTGGGTTCTTCTGGTGGAAACGGGAAGTTGGATTTCTCAAGCAAGTTTCCATATCCGTTCTTTATTGGACTTCTAGGGCCTACAGTAACAAGTGCTCTGTCTGCAACGGGCTTGGTAATGAGAGTTTTATCCATAGTGTTTATTGACTTAATTGTAGATACGCCACCTCCTATTGCTTCTTGAAGGTTGGAATTGGTTGCCGTTTTGATTGCGTTTGTGAAGCTCTCTTGGATAACGGTGTGTTGAAGTGTGTTCAAAGGGGACGTAAGGATCGATTTGGACACATTGTCTGCTTCCTCATCATCACTGGCCCGTTCAATTTCTTTTTTGCCAGTCCCTGCAAACTGTTCATCTGGTGGGAATTTCACCTTCACCATGCCTCCACCCACAGCCAGTTTGCTCTTGCGTTTGGATTTCTGACAGGCCTCACAGATAGCTAGCTCTGCTCTGAGTAGTAAGCCCTGTCCCTCGGCTTCAGCGACCACAACAAAGACGGACTCTGGGATCTCCCGCACAGATGCTACCCTTGGGTCCAGTGAAGAAATGGTGAGGGCTAAAAATCAAATTTTTTAGTTACCTGACATCTGACCATAGAAGCCAGTCGCATTTGAAGTTCCAGTCGTGTCTGACAACTGAATATGGGGGAGATTTTTTTTGGTGAAAGCATTTTCTTTTCTGGATTTTTTTTCTTGAAGCCCTCCCAAACAACATGTGGTGATGCAGGTGCTGTTTGATACATTTTTTTTAGATTTTCTGACCCCGAAACTCAACCTTTTTCTGCAATTCTCCAGTGGTCTCTCTAAGCGAGATCCCAATTCGTCGGTCATCCGACGTGACGTCTCCGTTCCCTCCTTCAGGGAACGAGGGTTACCATACGTAACCGAGACGTTATTTTTGGTTTGATTAATTAGCTCATAATTCGATTAATTAGACTGACAGCCCATGTAGCTACATGAATTACCTGCTTGGGGTAGTGTATGATCTCCTGTGTGGTTGTCTTGGCAATGATGGCCCTGTTGCTTCCTGGGCTGAGCTGGAGGTTCAGGGAAAGGCCAGAGACCAGCTGCACGCCCAGCTCTGTAATACTGACTTTATCATCCAGAATTCGGATCATCCTCTCCGCCAGAACCGAGTTTGACAACGGAGACATCACGTGAACAACAGAAACCAAACCCAACATGGCATCATTTCTAATTTACTTGTCTACCAATTTAAAAAAAACAAGCAATCCATCTATGTGCTGTCTGTATTGGCACTGATATTAACTAAACCCACACTAAACTTTGTTGTCTTAATGAATAATGAGAATCGTGCAAAGCTGACAGCTGCGGGCGGCTCTGTCATTATCACCATTACCTGCACAGTGGTGACTCCCACAGCCTTGCCTGTCAGCACGGTTCCTGCCTGCAGGCGAGCGACGCTCGTATCCCCAACTCTCAGAAAGTAGCGCACCAGCCGCGTCACATCTACCTGCCAATCAGAGCCAAGGAAGTATGCAGGAGATGGGCTGCTTGGATCTGGCGATTCTGCAGTGAAGACTCTAAGCACTCGAATCAAACTGTGCTGATACTGCAGCATGCAGCCTCGGCCCTTCCTCTCATCCTCTTCCTCTGTGTCCCAGCTCACTCTGAGAAACATGCGGAGAGAAGATGAACAACTCTTTTCCTCACTCTCCTGTTGTCAATATATATTTTTTTCTGCTATCTGCTATTTGACTATGCTCAGCAATCTCTCATCTTATAATGAAAGTCTCTGCAATGTCATAAAAAACTGCTAGGATATCTCTGCAGAACACATTCTCTATTCTAACAAGAACGCTTTGGAGCGGTTTTAAAGTGGAAAAAGTCTATATGAGGTGGAACATCAAATATAGAAGTTCTGAGCTAGTTAGAGGAACCAAAAATAAAAATAAAATGAGAAAATAAAATTCACAGTGGAATACAAGATTCACAATTCAAGAACAATTCACAATATAAATAATGCATTAAAACATGATCAAGAACCCGCCAAAAAGTTCATGTTAATAATTAAAACATATTTTAATATTTGTCCAATTTAAGAAAATAAACCACAATAATTTTTTTATAATAAGATTAATTGTTTATTCATAATAATCTCTCTCATCTCTATCTTAAAAATAAAGTCTCTGCAATGTAATAAAAATCTGATTTGGAACAGTTTTAAAGTGGAAACGATTCATATGAGGTGGAACATCAAATATTCAAGTTCAGAGCTAGTTTGAGGAACTAAAAATAAAGAAAGCAAAATTAGAAGAAAAAAATCACACCACAACTCAAGAAATCAAATTTTGACAACATAAATTGTGCATTTAAAAAAACGTTACTAACAACCAAACCAAATATTTTTTTACTCTCATTAAATTCACTGATATACAGTAGGTTTAAATATTGCTTATATAATAATATTTGTCACTGTTCACATAAATGTATTTTAAAGTGCAAAATGATATTATACCCACAACTGCTATATGGATATCAAATGGCTAAATGCTGAGTAAAAGCACCAGCATCTCAAGCCATATGAAGCTTGTTGGGACAGTGTGTCATTGGAAATACACTTACTTTTTGTTCCCTGTGACAGGAACTCTCCAGGCTTTGATCTGACTAAGCTCTGAATCAGATACCTCCATATGCAAGGGGACTCGAGGCATCCATACGCTCACCTCCAGCTGTGTGCTCAGGTAGCTGTAGGTGAAGTTCACCATCATCCTCACTCTTCCACGTGTCTCCTTTCCATTAACATACACAGAATCACACCTCTCAGACACCTGTGTGTGAAAAGGGCAGTGTATAGTTAATTCATATTTGCAGGTCAATGTTCCATCCCAACTTCTGCAGTTTGTGAGTCGTGCATTGTGGTTCCACAGCAAGGCACAAAATCACTTTCTCAGTGGTGGAATCCAAATGTTAACCAAAAATCTAGTCTCTACATTTTCACTGACACCTAAATTTCTAAATATCTAATTTTGGAACTTTGTATTGCAGAACTTGCAGAGACTTACATTACTGCATAATTGAATTGTGGTGTGACATTGCTCATTTTTACATGGCTTTGGATATAAATGCCTGCTAAAAGAATAAATGTATATGTAAAAAAGATACAGATGTTTTATGGTAATGCAGACATGAGTGTTAGTGTGGTGTAAGGTAATGAGCCCTGTGTTCTGTACATTGTTCTATCTCATTAGGAAAATCCATGGGCACTGTTGCATCACTGTTTCATTCACCCCCAGTACTTCGAAGACTAATTTATAAACCACAGAGCACATGTTCTGAACTATGTGCCATACAGTAAAAAATCTTTTAAAGACAAAAAAGAGAGAGACTTGTGCACTTCCTCCTTTATTTTCAAAGTAATGTAATTTATTCATGTGGTGGGTTAAGGTGTGCATGTGTAAGACGGACACATGACAGCACCTGGGTTTGTGTGCAGTAGTTCAGTCATTCCTTGTTTGTTATTTACCACTGAATAAGTTAGTAAGTCCCTCCATTTATGTTTTAAGGCTTAGCCTGGAAAAGACAAGCTCAGGAGGGCACTGGAGATCTTTATATCTTCAGATACTCACAGTGAAAGTGCCAGTGTTTTAGGTGGAAAAACTCTAATAGAGAATGATCCAGTGATATTAAAAAGAGCTCAAATGCTTCATAATAAGCATGCAAAAAGAAGACTGTTATCAAGGGCGCGGAGGTTCAAACAAGTTCATTGAGGGCTAGTGCAGTGGCTCTCAACTGGCGAGATCGGTTCTGACAGGGTCGATGCAAAATTCAAATAATCAAATTATATAACTGTGCATATTAAAGGTAGCAAAATAAGTAGGCTTATCAACTTTTAAAAGAAAGAAAGGGAAAATAATTTCTACAGTGCCTTGCGAATGTATTCATACCCCTTCATTTTTTCACACCAGGACTCTTCCTAGAGCTGGCCTTCTGGCCAAACTGAGCAACTGATGGAGAAGGGCTTTGGTTAGCATGGTGACCAAGAACCTGATGGTCACTCTAGTTGACCTCCATGATCATATATGCAGATGGGAGAAATCTACAGAAGGACAAACATCATTGCAACACTCCACCAATCCCGTCTTTATGGCGGTGCGGCCAAACTCAATCCTCTCTTAAGTTAAGACGCATGAAATCACACTTGGAATTTACAAAAAAGCACCTAAAGGACCATTTCTGGAGAAACCTGAAAATGTGCATCTGCCCCCATCCAACCTGACAGAGCTTGAGAGGTGAACAGGTGAGGTGAAGAATAGCAGATAATTGCAAAATCCTGATGAGCAAAGCTTGTCGAATCAAACAAAAAAGACTTGAGGCTGTTAAGGTGCTTCAGCTAAAGATTTAGTTAAGGGTATGAATACTTATGCAATGTACTTATTTCAGTTTTTTATTTTTAATAAATTTACGAAGTTGTGACAATTCTGTTTTTGCTTTGTTAGTATGACGTATGGAGTGTAGATTGATGTGGAAAAAAAGTAATTTAAAGAAGTTTATCATAAGGCAGCAACATAACAAAATGTAAAAAAAATGAAGGGGTATGAATACTTTCGCAAGGCACTGTATATCTTTTGTTACTGACGTCAAAGGTCCATTCAAACTCAGTCACACAAGGTCAAGGAGAATACATTAAATATGTGTTTGTTTACAAAAAAGGATAAACATGGGTTTGTGCTGTGAATTATTTCCGACTTAGAGCACTGAACCATGAAAAGAGATATTTAGGTGAAATATCCTATTCAGCGTATGTCATTGTTGATAATTCTGCATATTGTTGGGCCTATGCAGTTTATGGTAATGTGAATAAATTAGTTTGATTATAAGTACATTACTGTGTCTGATATAAGATTTTGGTCCTGAGGCAAATCCAGTTCAGAAGCACTGCTCCAGAGAACAATCCAGTAATAACAAAGGGCTCTTCATAATACACAGGGGGGAAAAAGACAGGTGTGCTTTGGGTAAAAAACACAAGTTCAATGAGTCTTGCGAGTCAACGTCTGTCTCCCTCCTGTTTTTCTCTTTTTAGGTGAGGAGCTAGGAAGAGGTGGTCATCTAAGCCGAATTCCCTGACCCCTCTCTCCTGTGCTCTTCCAGTTCTGATAGACAAGTCATTCAGAAGCAGAGTAAGGCTGCTAATAGGAAGCACACAGTGTGTGAGATTGCTGAAGCTGTCAAAAGTGGCTTGACCTTGACATGCATTACCTTCAGGACATCCTGGTCTGAAGACCTGCAGCGAGACGAGTTAGTGATGTCTGTGATGGAGCCATCAGCCTCAACTCCCAAAACTTTCACAGGCACAGAAACCTTCTTACCAGTCAGCACGGCCGTGTTGAGGAGCTCCGTATCCTGGAAAAAAGCACAACAAACAACACTCGTTTAGCACTAAAGATGTGCAAAACTACATTTTCAAAATTGACATGCCCAGACAAAAGGATAAAAGTTTCAAATTTAAATGTATTCTACATTTCTGTTGCATATTCCCCTGAATTTAACCAAGATCATGTAATCTAGCTGGCTAACATATATGATGTTTGTGAATTTGCAAAAATATGACGCATCTATAAGAATCTGATGAAAACTACATACCAATCAGTAATGTTTAACATCATCTGTGACCCTGGACCACAAAACCAGTCATAAGTAGCAAGGGTATATTTGAAGCAATAGCCAACAATACATTGTATGGGTCAAAATTATACATTTTTCTTTTATGCCAAAAATCATTTGGATATTAAGTAAAGATCATGTTCCATGAAGATATTTTGTAAATTTCCTACCGTAAATATATCAAAACTTAATTTTTGATTAGTAACATGCATTGCTAAGAACTTCATTTGGACAACTTTAAAGGCCATTTTCTCAATATTTTAGATTTTTTTTGTACCCTCAGATTCCAGATTTTCAAATAGCTGTATCTCAGCCAAATATTGTCCTATCCTAACAAACCATACATCAATGGAAAGCTTATTTATTTGGCTCAATTTAAAAAAAATTACCCTTATGACTGGTTTTGTGGTCCAGGGTCACATATGCAAGTGTTTTCCAACAAAAGTGTTTATGTGTTACGGAAGGAGACTCACACAAGAGGATTAGAAAAAATACAATATAGTTTATTTTCAACAAGGAGTGCAGATGGCTCGGGCAGGTGAGTAATAGAGCTGAATATCAGTCTTTAAGGAAGATGAGGAGAGTAACACCGTATCTGGTCCACCAGGAGATCGTGGAATGGAGACAGAGGACTGCACACATCTCAGTTGAAGAGTACACGGAGTTATCGTGGAGCTGATGACTGGAACGGACTAGGGAATGGGACACAGGAGAACACACTGGAGGAAACACAGGCGGTAAGTATAACAGGAAGGTAAGGCTTTCAATGTCTCTCATGGATAGCATAGAGACAGTCCACTTCGTTGAAAACGAGTGAGGTGTGCGCTTTTGAAGGGGAGCTGATGATGATTGCAGATTTGTGACAGGTGCGTGTGATCAGTATTCAGGTGATGGTGTTCGCTGTGATTGGGAGGTGGCTGAGCCTGGCCGATCTGTGACATTATGACAAATTTATGAACAAAATTTTGTAAAGAAAACAACATTTATTGAAAATCTTAATATGTCTAGCAAATACGTTGCTAAATATTTTGCTAAACATAAAATAGAATCCTTTATGTTGGGGCCAAGGAAAATTTTGGCAGGGTAGAAAAGTCGGAACTACTGGCCCAACTAGACAGCAAAAACAATCCTTGTTGAGTCCTGAATAGAACAGCCAAAAACTTCCATCAGAATGTGTATGGCTGTAGTGGTGGCGCTTTAAAGGAGATTAATTTAAAGATAATTTTCTAAGAGTTTTACTGTGCAAACAAATAGCACACTAATTAAAGTATCCACACTAAAAATATCAATTAAAAATAAAAAAAAACTGATATAAACTATTCTATCACACTAATACATCTCACAGTGTCCTATCACTAATTAGCACAGAAGTATGTACATATGGAAGAAACATGACGCACTGTAAACAAAGCAGGCTAATACTTAGAACAAGCACTCTCGTCGTCTAATAAGCTCCTATGAAGTATCTCAGTTTGGTGGTGAGTAAAAGCTTAAACAGGTCAAAAATGTCAAGACAACAATCGTGGATCAGACTCTCTCTGTCTGAGTTTAATACCCTAATGATTATCTTACAGTGTGCCGCTGTGATGACGAACACACTAGGATGATTAGGTCTGAGCGTAGATTTAACTTCTAGACCCAACAGATGTCCACGAGCATCCTCCAAATGCAAAACAACAGATGCTGACTGTGATTTGAAAAGTTACCGGCAAAATCCCACACTCTTATACCGGTGTTATTTCAGGGACAGGGTCATGCTGTGAAATAGACTGTTCCAGTAAACAAATCTGGCAGCTAGCTTATAATGGACGCTTGATATCAATGAATTGTCACAATCTCTTTTTGCTTTATTTGTCTTAAACAGTTACATGATAAAAAGCTATATTATAATATTTTAATGGCTGCCGGTGAACTTGTACTAAAGGGATGCATGTGGATGGCTTTGGGAATTACGTGGGTGTCCTCATAAAATGAATGTCAGGGCAAATTCTGCAGTGGTTTGACCAATAGTAGTGGACGGTAGGAAGAGATCAAAGGGCGAAAGAAGTGGCACTGCGCCTCTGGACAATTAACACGCATATACACACTCACAAAAACACACAGACAGAACAAAGACACATAAATCATGCATAAGGGCTGTCAATGTAGCTAGTCAAAGGATTTTACACATGACAAATACTTGTCACACCAATGTGATTTCATTTTGAAATGTCCACACTTCACAGACGCCCTTATAAAACGTGACCTCACAAAACCTTACAAAAGTTAAAGGGATAGTTCTTTCAAAAAAAAAAATTCTGTCATTTATATATATATATATATATATATATGCCTATATACATGGTGCGATTTGTGAAAAAAACAGAGAGGGGGATGCTTTTGAAAACTTTTTATGAAATGTTTTTAATACTACAGAAACTGTATTTAATGTGATCACAGTTTAATAAAAACATTGTACGTAAGGCCTATTAACTGTAATGATTTCATTTCCACGGTTATTCAAACAACTAATAAATTATATAGAGAAAGCGAGCAAAGAACACAGCGGAGCTTTTTCAAACTCCGAATCAGTTAAACCATTGCGTCGCAAAATGATTCACTGTTTCGAAGCGCTCCAATTGGATCGCGTATCACGAATCATTTGATTCAGATCGGGACTTCAAAGCGTGTATTGTGAATCATTTGATTTAGATTGGGACGTCGGAGCGGGTTCGTGGGATGTTTTTATCCCCACCGGGAATAAAAATAATTCAGCAGAGGCAGGGATGCATAGACCAGAGGGGGGGAAATCCCCCCATCCCCCCCGGCAAATCGCACCCTGCCTATATATATATATAGTAAGTAATGACAGAATTTTCTTTTATTTTGGGTGAACTTTAGTTTGAAAAGAATAGTTCCATGTGATCATAACACAAAGGAAATTTCTCAAAAGTTAAAACAAACACTCCCAACCGTGATCAGTGGTGCTATTCCCACATAGTCTCTCTGAATGGTGTAAATCCTCATGGTTCCTTCATCCCGGATCATGTTTCCAGGCAGCTCTAGTCGCCACGTGATCATCTGGCTCTCTAACTGATCACTCTGCTCCTCCGTCTCAAAGTCCATCTGCAAGACCTCCAGCAGACCTCTGTAAATACAACATCAGGACACAGTCACATCCCAATCTCTGCAACAAGTGACTTAAATTCATTTTCTGGGTCAAAAGAGACATACAGAGTCAAAGAGGACAGTGTGGAATCTTAATAATGAAAGCACAATCCGCCATCAGGAGAGATGGAGCTTCTCATCCACTTCAGTAGCATTAAAACACTCAGCATTCTAATGAGCATATCAGGTTCATTGCATGAATAAGCTCACACCGGGCCTTTCAGCTGGAACTTGCTTTGATAAAGTGCTTTTATATAACTTACAGAAATCAAACTTTTATACAACTTCTTACGGTTCATGCATTTGTATACGGCATGCTGAAGCTCTCACGTAAAAGGAAGCTTTGAAAGCATCAGAAAAGTTAGTATCTGCGATATAGAAAATGCTTTCCCAGAGTGGACAGATCCATTTGATTCAAAACTCTGCAAATCTTTATACTATATTGTCTTAAATGATGCAATCTGATTTTTGCTTTCAAGACCATTGTTAAAGGATAAGGGGTGAAAAGTCAAGAGAGTCATGACCCATCATCACTATGCTGTGTTAAGTGCTTCCCAGCACAGCGTTAACCTCGCAATTTGGCTCTTCACTGGTTAATGTGGAGATCTCTGCTCTAATCTTGTGGAACGTGCTGGTCTTTAAGCTGGTCTAACACACTGATGCACTGAGGATGATTAAAGATAAGTGGGTCATCGCTGTAAAACACAGAAAGAAGGGAGCTGAGAGAAGTATTCAGGAAGATACTGCTTGCTGAATGGCAGCTGGTGACAGCTCCCGTTGTTGAGCTACTATAGTTTGAAAAATTCAATTCAGCGTAAAAGACAATATAATCACTGTCTTAACATGATTCAGTGAACAAGTGAAATAACTTGATCCTGTACTGATTTCCTGTTGTGAAGAAGTAAGGGCTTGTCCCTTTAAAAAATAGCCAGTGGCCTTTCGTTTACATCTCAGCCATCATCTGCTACTTGCTAATGCTAGTCAGAGACAGGTGGTATTATGTGGTTTCTCATTTTTAAGAGTATATGATTGTACCAAACTGTTATATATGCAAGTGCAAGATGGGTCATCAATAATTTTACTTCAGCACAATTTAAAAGTTTGGGCTCAGTAAGATTTTTTAAAGAAATTAATTTTATTCAGCAAGGATACATTAATTTGATCAAAAGAGACAGTAAAGACATTTATAATTCTTTTTGAAATTTCTATTTGTCAAAGAATCCTGAAAAAAGCATCTTGGTTTCCAAAAAATACTATGCAGCAGCACAACTATTTTCAACACTGATAATAATAAATGTTTCCTGATAATAAGAATAGAATAATAAGAAATGTTTCACCAAATCAGCATTTTATAATGCATTCTGAAAGATCACGTAACACTGAAGACTGAAGTAATGACTGCTGAAATTTAATTTAATTTAATTACAGCTATTTGAAATGGCAATATTACTGTTTTAACTGTATTTTGACCAAATAATTGCCATGGTGAGAATAAGTGTTATTTAAAAAACACTTAAAAAAAAAAAAACATTGAAAAGCATACAGTATCTGCTTTTTTAATTAATTTGCCAACCTGTACAAGTACACTATATGACTTCAGAGTTAAAATACATGGAACAAAAGCCACAAAACTTAAAATTAAATGTAATAATCCAATGAATTAATTAATCATTATTACTTCTGCTTCCTGTAAATCTAAAGTAATCAATACTAAAAAGTATAAGTATGTTACAAGCTGCTAGGACTATAGTATATACAGTATTCACTATATTATAGTACAGTACATGATACTAAAAATAAAGGTGCTTCAAAAGGTTCTTCAAGCAATGCCATAGAAGAACCATTTTTGGTTCCACAAAGAACCATTCAGTCAAAGGTTCTTTAAAAAAACCATCTCTTTCTTACCTTTTTGTAATCTGAAGAACCTTATTTCGCCACAAAGAACCTTTTGTGAAACAGAAAGGTTCTTCAGATGTTAAAGGTTCTTTATGGAACCATTTAGACAAAAAGGTTCTTCTATGGCATCGTGAAGCACCTTTATTTTTAAGAGTGTATACTCTGCAATAATAATGAGAAGCCATTGCCATGGACACTAAACAAGAGCCGATGAGACCAAAAGAAATATGACACCCAGATGGAGGCTCTTATTAACAAGATGCTCACAGTTTTTGAGACGCATTTGAATTGGATCCAGAAACACTCAAAACTCTTTATATGAAAACCAAGCCAATCGCTCCCCAGCTTAGATGCACATAGGTAATATAAACTCAGAGCTCATTCTTCTTAATAACAGTGGAGGAGTTGTATGTTTTCTGTGAATACAAGCAGCTGAGGTGATGGAAAGATATCACATTTTTATGAAGTTATTTTCAGTTGCTTTCCACATGAATACCTAACGTTATGGAATTGATTTGTGCCATTAATCATGAAATCGCAAAGTGGCGAGTTTTTCTCTGAAGCTGCTTTCTGTGCTTAATAAGTGTCTGTACAGGGTAAATGCGGTTAACCTGCACCTTTTTAACCAGTAAAAGATGGTATTTCATTTTCATTCAAAATACCATCCTAAGGCGAACAGGTTGTCTGAACATCTGTTAGTACCTGAACAATGGGGGGTGGGGGGTGGGGGGGGGAGAAATTAGAAGGTTGTTTTTCTCTGTCAAAAAATAATTTTGCAATCTGTCACTTAATTCTCACAGTTTCAGAGGAAACGGACCACATCTGGCGATGTGCAAGGGCAGAAAAAGCTTTTTAGCAATGAAATGTGAACTAGGGAGAGCCTGCGGTTCAGTGGTTTCTAAGAACAATGAGATGATGCAGCGACGGCTTGCCTTTTGCTAGTAAATGTGCTTTTCTTCTGGCAGGTCACAGTAATGGTTTGGGCGTCACTTCCTCTCCCAGGTTCCAGAGTGATGTCCCACAGGTTTGCGTCACTGGGTCTGGCTGTGCTAAATGACATGCCTTTTCTTGATGTGGCTCTGTGAGAAGGAACAAACAAACAGACAGATGACATCAGTGGAAAGGTCTAAGCCTCAGGCGGACGCCTACAGTCTGCTGACTGACCGCCTGAAGCATACTGCACACAAACATGATAACACCTGGCTGAAATGGACAGTTGCGATCTTATTGGCTGGTGCTAGTAGGATTTCCACAAGTACAGTTAATATACACAACCATTCAAGTATAAGGTCAGTAAGAAGTCTCTTATGTTCAACAAGGGTGCATTTATTTAATCAAAAATACTGTAACAATATTGTGAAAAAAATCTCACAATTTAAAATAACTGAAATCATTCTAATATGCTGATTTGGTGCTCGAGAAATATTTATACATTCTTATCATTATCAACGTTCAAAACCGTTTTTTTTTCTGAATTCTTTAAGAAAAAAGTTCAAATAGCATTTGAATAGTAACAGCAATCATTTGAAAGACAAATCTTTTGTAACATTTTAAATGTCTTTACTAAATGTCACTTTTGATCAATTTAATGCATCATTGCTGAACAAATTTAATTTCTTACTTAACTGAACTTAAGGACAAAATAACTCAATTTAGTAAGCATCATTTTAAAGATTTGATGTCCAAATTAGCACATAATCTCAACATTCACAAGAAGAACTGTATATTTGGCTTCACTTTTTGAATTATATTTATGAAACAACATAATACTTTTGGATGGACATTCTGATTACAAAGTCTACGCCCATGAGCAAAAATTATTTTAAAAAATTAAAAAAAACACACTGGTTTATTATCTGCCCCTAACCTGTGATTGGTTTGCTCTAAGTGGGTGTTTCTTGACCAGAATAAACTACTGTACAAACTGGACTAGACTTAATGATAACAGTAAAAAAAAAAAAAAAAAAGGAAACAGATGGAAAGTAGACTAATCACAGGCTAATGGATATGTAAAATTTTAAGCACGAAGCTCAGTATTTACTGTATGACTGCCTCTGGGCAATACTGAAAGGAAAAACACACAAACATGCTCACACAGTAAAAATCCATGTATGATACAATGAACATGTCCAGTACTAACTGAATGTTTGCTAGAGGGCATGTGTGTTAAAGACGCTGACCTGCACATCGAAAGGTTGAGGTGGAAAAAGTTCACCTGTCCTCTGACGGACAGAAAATCAACAAACACATCTCAAGCCCATCTGCGCTGACATCCCTTTCCATTCAACCTGACTCGTGGGCCACATTTATACAAAATAAATAAATAAATAAACAAACAAACAACATGTACAAACTCGCTAATGGCAGTAGAAGGAGATATAATTGACAGCTTTTAAATCCTGTTCGTAGGACCTGCTAACCAAGGGTTGAGGTCAGTCGGCATGGCTCTCAATTCCCTGTTTCACTTGCCAGTTTTAAATCTTGGCTCAATCTCTATTGCAGAAAGAGTGATTGGACATTTAACATTGTTGTATTTATCAAGGGTGTAGAGCGAGTATGCCGCACTGGAGAATTGAATCTCTCTGTCTCCTTTGGCTTGGGCCAACATTGCCACATGTCCACCATTTAGTTTAAAGACAGAGCCAAATGCTTCTTTTCTCCTCCCGTATCTCTCGGCTTTATCCAGCAGCCAGACAGTTTGCCGGTCCCTCCTCTCCACTGAGACCGTGGAATCTTGCCACGTGAGAATCTCCCAGACATGTGCTGGAGTCAGGCGTCTTGGGAAGCACGGCCAGAGAGGAAACAGGTCACGGTGGGAGAAGTAGAATGAGCGCGGCTGACAGCATTGTGACACACTGCATTATCTTTCCACGACCCCTCATCCATCTTTTTTTTCTCTCTGTTTCACGCCACACACTGCAATTCTGCCTCAAAAACAACAGATTTTCATGCAGCGGATCTCAAATGATTCATTAGCGATGTGCACAATGAGCCTGTGCATTAAATGACACATGCAGATGTGCATTTTAATGATTATTTCCCAGAATGTATGATGCGATAAACACACACGTGATGGGTTTTTATCTGGTATTGAAAAGAAATACACGATATCACGGCTGGCTATCAGTTTACGTCACATGTAGATCTCTGGGATAGCGTCTGTCTATCAACCCCTGGGACTCAAGGGAGAGGGATCAGAGTCTGTCTTGCCCCATTGTGTATCGTCATCATCTTCAGAGCAGACGTGCAATTTTTAGAGACAGATGACGCCCTCAGTTGAATCCAAACATCCAACTATTTAATTCCATTTAATTCCAGGGAAATGAAGAGAAACAATGAAAGCGTGAGAGGAAAATAAGAGACAGAAAAAAAGAAATTGCAATACAGAGAGAGAGAGAGTCTGTGAGTGTGTTCTGTTTTGGTCTGCCAGGGGAAGAAACACTGTATGCATGAGTGGCAAAAGAATTCAGTCAAATCTATAATGAGGATCTTGATGGAATAAATCTCTGACACAAAATCAAAGACGGACGAATATTGATGTGGGGCTGCGTGGTGCTGCCTGCAGGATGAAGTATAGAAAATAGAACAGAATAGAATAGAATTGAACAGAATTCGTAACATTAATAAGTAGTATAATATATGAAATATTAATTCTAATATTAGCAAATTAATAGTTTGTGTCTATTTATATATATGAATAATACAAAACATTTCTATCTACATACATGTACAGTACATTAATGATCTGTTAACCAGTAGAATATAACCATTTAATATCATTCATTAATAATAAAAATATATAATACAAATATTTTAAAATGCTTGACAGATCGTAGTTTGTCCAAATATATCAATAAAACAAAATATTTGTATCATAATATTATGATTAAATGTACATTAATAATCTGTAAAGGAGCAGAATAGAACAAAATAATTTTCATATATCTATTATATAATAAAAAATAATCTAATAACAAAAGAACCATTTCACAGTAACATTCATTATTAAGTAATGTTATATAATAATTATTAGCTAATGCTTGGATAGTTTGTCTATTCCAATATATGAAAGAAACATTTCTAGCTATATAGATTTATATTAATCTGTTAAGCAGAACATTAAAAAGGAGCACTTCATTACATTCATTAAGTAATACAATACATACAAGTAATACACAAATATATATATATATATATATATATATATATATACTGTGTGTATATATATATATATATGAATTCTGCGTGGTATAATAAATGTAAACAAGTTATTTTCTAAATTAACAGTTTTTTTTTTTTCTAATGCACTGCACAAGTCACAGGGCACTTCATAATTTGTCATGTCTAGTGGGTGTGTGAACTAGTCTATATAGTCCAGGCAGCCTTCAGCTGAAATAACTTTCTGGTGAAAAGAGAGCATATCTCTGAAGGGTTGAAGACTTCACTAATTTTCAATCAGTGTGTGGATTATCTATCATAACCTCAGGGGTCTGGACTCAATCTCGGAGAGAGTAGTGAAGTGGGGCAGAGATTTTTCCCTGGATAAAATCAATCTCTTTGGGATACCAGCCTTCACCTCACTTTACTGCTAACACTGAAAGCGAATGTCCATTTGAGCCGGGGCTAGGGGCAAAGTAAACCCTATCAGAGCCGAGTGAAGGGCTGCATGGATATTGGGGGCTAAGGTGGTATATGGAGCTCAGCTGCTGGTCAAATGTATATCTCAGATCACAAACAGGGTTCCTCAACTCCCCAAAATAATCAGCACAAATCAAAGTCTCAAATCAGTCTATCCATAGTGTCCAAAGAGAGTCAAATCACTTTAGGGAATAGACAAAAATCACCAAAAAAGTAAATAAATAAATAAAATTATCCTCACTCTAAATACCATCTAAATTAAACTACTCTGGGATTTTGACTATTGACTTACAATATGGGTCAGAATACAATTTACCTCATCAGTTCTTATGGACATCACCCCCCCCAGTTTCATTTGCCTTCAAAACAACTGCAAACAAACTTCTAAGAAAAAGAACAGCTTCGCCGAACCAGGAAAGAACAATACCTTTGGTCCAAAACATGCCTATAAATCCAATTTCACTCATTTATGTGTTCCTTCTCCATTGCTGTGGGTTGAGACTTAGAAAAAAACTGATTGCACTGTGTGTTTTTGTACAATAGAGCTCTTGCTGTAATATGTTCACTTCTGCCCAAAGGACTCAAGTAGTTATTAGGTATTTGTTTTCTTGCTCCACTAAGTTGATGCATTATTTATGTGGAGAGAAGCCGCACAAACAATGCAATGTTAAGAAATGAATGCTGCCAAATAATTTCTCCATTTATTTTGCCATTTATGGAAGAGTGCCTTTGAAACTCCTCCAGTTGGAAAAAATGAATTGAGCCGGCACAACGTTATTATATTTCGGTAATCTGTATACTGAGTGGGACCGTTACGTTCTCTCGGCTATGAAGTGTCATGACTGTAGTGTCGCGTGGCGCGTACTAGTTAAATTCGCAAAAAGCTTCTTGGGCGTTTGACATCTGTTGGCTCCATGCCACACTTCTATTCCAAATGGGACGCTGTTATCTCAACCCCAATGCACCTCCTCTTCTATCTTATTATGGCCTGACCAAAAGTCTCTTCCAGGAAAACAGTTGACATTTGTTGTGCCTTCTGAGAAAACCATATAATCCTGAACAGAGTAAATCCAATTTCTCAGCACTGCATTATGTGTACAGATTTTTTGCAGACTTTCAGATAGCAGCATGTGAAATTATTATAGCCCCGAAAGCCAGGTTAGATCTACCAGACACTTGTTTATGCCATATTTTGTAGCAATCTTATTTACTTTAAAATGCATCCACTCTCATTAAAGGGATAGTTCACCCAAAAATGAAAATGTTGTTTTGGACCCCATTGACTTCTACTGTATGGCCAAACACAGTTTTTCAAAATAAGTTATTTTGTGTTAAAAACAAAGGAAGTCAAATAGGTTTGGAATGACATGAAGGTGAGTAAATTATTTTTAGGTAACTATCCCTTGAAGCAAAACTGGCAAATAAGAAACCATAAAATCAACCTACCTGAGTATAAAATGTTAAACTGGCGATGTGCTTGATAGGAACACATAGAAAGTGGCAGTGTCTGTGGTCTTCAGTGGTTTCGAAGACATCTGGATGATGACGGCTCCTCCGAGGCGTAATCGCATAAACGTGGGGTTTCCAGGAGGTGATCGCAGGAGGTTTACAGTCCCAATCCTCTTCATAGAGGTTCCATAGATCTGCCGTCCCAGGTCACCATGCTGTGGACCCCTTCTTATCTTGCTCTCTTGCGGGACACACTGACCACTGGGACTGGGTCTGATCTGGTAGTAAAGTTCAGCAACATTTCCTCTTTGATCGCCTCTCTGCTCCCAGCTCGACCTGCCACCTCCAGGGTTGAACCAGGCTGGCTCAGGCTTCAGGTGCACCAAGCAGAAGCCACCATCTGCCGAGATGGAGCAGCTGTCCCTGACCTCCCTGGATTCCCAGAAGGAGTGTGCCGTAACACAAAGGTACCCTCTTTCATTCTGTCCTGGGATGTTTTGCATCGGGCCCTCGCTCATATCCTCCCTATTACCGGTTGCATAAAACAACACATACAGGGCAGGCGTAGAAGAACGTACTTGACGGGCCAGTATAAACGGTTGGATCCTGGGGCCAGTGTGGATCATATGCAGTGGTATAGACTGCTCCAAAGACATGGGACCATAGCTGACATTGATAGCTGACTGGCCAGTGAGTCCAGTGCCTTTGTGGTTGCCTTTGTGCCCGCAGGCTGGAGTTGTCCATTACGTCCTGCCTGGTGTCTCTGAGGAGGAGGTAGTCTGCATTGATGATTTGATAGTTCACACTTGGAAGAACAGCGATAGGGGACAGGGATCTTGGGTCATCTGACAACTCCACAACCTTCATTCCTTGAGGACAAAACAGATTAAGCATAATAGAGCATAAGTATAAGAGAGTATAAAGTATTAATGCAATTTCCAATACAGGTTGTACACGTCACATAACCCTACTGGCCCCTATAGCGCATTTTTCAAATTAGTGGTTTTCAACTGGTTTTGTTTCAGGGACATCAAGTAGCGACCCAACACCATTTCAATGGAATTTCAATGGTTTTATGCTCTTGGCAGCCAAAAATGCGCTGCACAAAAACATTGAGATTGTCTTCACTGCATTTAAGGCCATATAAAGAAGTTTGTTCTTATAACTTGCATAGTTTTCTTAATGGGTTTGGAGGATGAGAACATATCACACAACCTGCCTACGTTGGCATGCACCTATTTAAATGAACTTGAATAAAAAAAACATAGTTTAATTGGATACATCTTTTAGGGAAAAAATGCATATAGGATATTGTCTTCACTAATTTAAAAGCACATCTATTTTACTATCCTAATTACGCATTATTAAATGGTTAGTTGCATTTTATTATTTGCATTTTATTCCTGTCTCCAACTCCAATGCATTTTTGAATCACAGCCCACTAGTTGAGAATGACTGTTCTATAGGAATCTGTACTAATAAAACCTTTCATTCCAAAACACTGTAAAGGCAAGGTTACTTTCACAGAACATTATGCTTGGTAAATATGCTATCAAAACTGTTTTGTATGTTCTAGACAGCTATACCTCAGTGCTCTTGCTATTTCTATATTGCAGAGTTGTATTTCGGAGAAGTCATTTGCTAGATGGCGTTCCTTCCTCATTCAAAGTCAGAGTAAAAAAAAAAAAAAGATTGGTCTAAACTTGTCAGCAAAAACCCATCATTCTGTTGCCGTTTGAAACTCTCCCCAATGTGCTAGTCTATAATCTTTTCAGAAAACATTTCCATAGATGTCAAGCCCACAAATTCTTTTTGCTACTTCAATAGCACAAAACACAACATTTCCCCTCTTGGTGCTGGATGATTTGGAATAAAGCAATGCAGGGGGAGGCAAAAATAGTCAACATCACTCTGATCAGGTATACTGTGTGTCCGGACAAGCAGCTTGTCAAATCACTCATCTGGGATAGATGCTTTAACCTTTACCTTCTGACAGGCTGCAAGGGCTACATTGCCTTCTGATTGCTAAAGTGCAGCATTGAAAAGCTGAAGGTTGATCTTGACATGCTGTGCGTTTTTGGAGGAGTTTGTCAAATGCCGATCCATGTGTCATACTGATACGTGAATGAATGTGATTGCTATTCCTAAAAGAAAATCCTTCAAGTAAGGCAACAACAACTTGAGAAAACTTGATTATATTTGTTTATATTTGAATATACATTTTACTGAAATAATGCACATATTGTGTATTACACAATAATGCACATATCTAGCGCGTAGGTTCAAAGAAAAAATTTTTTCATAGTTTTTTTATTGAATTTTCAATTGATCTGATTTTTCACACTACATTTTCTTTTAAAGCAGCACTATGTAACTTTTTCTGTGTTCAAAATTTGCAAAATGTATATAATGAGCGAGTACATCATGAATTCATCTTCCAAACCGCGTTTTTGTCTTATTCCGAATCACTACGGTACACTTATAATAAGTACTTATATTTGGACTATTGTAGCCTGGTCGGGTCGTCACCGCTGCGAAGTAACACATACCTGCGTGAATCGCCATAGACATAAACTGTTTCATGCTCTAAAAGAACCAACACACTATATTAACAAAAATGTGTAATATAATAAACTATCAAATATTTTATCTACATGCCAAAGTGCAAAATAAAATGTTCAGTGATAAAAAAAAATAAGGGCTGACAAAGAAGTAACCAGAGAGAGTCGTTTCTTGCAAGGCAGTTTTATCTGCTTGTATTTGATATTAAACACCTGATATGTGTACTTGGAATAGTTTTTTGCAGCCTCTGTAAGTAGATTATACACAACTCCCTGGACGACACTTGAAGGTGATCAACTTCCAGTTGAAAAGAGCATGTTTAAATAAGGTGAGTGAGCCCACAACAGGACATTTTAAGCATTATAAACCTGTATAGTTCTTAGAGAAGATCATTGGGAGGAAAAAATTCCATTATAGTCCTACAGACCATTGTATGAATTCATAGACAATCCTCACTTCTGTCCGTTTTAAAATCTATCTTCATTTATGTTTTAGGTATACTTAGTAAAACTACTATTTTTAGAAATATTTTTAAACTGATACTTTATGTTTGAGCTTTAATTTCCAGTCTGTTAAATCAGGTTATATCTGCCTATCAAGCTACACTTTGCTAATCAATGTGATGATTTGTCCTACTGGCATCCTATTGATGAATAGAACAGCATACAGTCAAATAAACAATATATTTGCATCTCAGACTAGGAATCTCATATGTGAAAGTGATGTTTCAAAGTAGGTTAATGGCTGAGCCCAAGGGTAAAAATGGACTACTGTCTGTGCAGTGTCTAAGAACATTAGGCCAAACATGACTGAGTTTGCACAGCTCAAACTAGGACTGAGCCTCTGCACTGATGGCAAGCCTATTTGTCAGACTCTCTCATTTTTAAATTGCTGCTTTTGGCATTACTAAAAACTCCACAGCATATCATTTCCAAATTAGGAGCTTTCCAAGTATGGTTTTATTCCATGTGAATCAAGACGATTTGAGAAAAATCCCCTCCTCTCAGTTTCACTATTAAAAACCTTAGCATAGACTTCAAAACAACTGTGATAAAGTTTTAATTCCACAATTAAATAATCAACTTTAAATAATAACTAAGCAGCTATTTGCATTCTGCAAGTAATTATATAAGCAAATTGCAATTAAATCTATATTTACTTTGTATGCAAAGCAATATTAATAGCCAAATTAATCCAAAGAAACATTTATATTAATGATGGTTGCTTAATCACATACAAAAAGTTACTTCCAATAAAGTTCACAACTCAGGTTACAATTTAAATATGCAAATAACTGATATTAATGCAAACATTTTCACAGGTCTTTCAGCTCATACTCATACAGTAGATTCTGAAATCATTCATGATAAATGATAAGACATGGCTATTTGTGGCCAAACGACTGCAATAAAGTCCATCTCTACCCGGATAGTCTGATGCAAGATATTATTAAATTATAAAGAAGTGATATTAAATTATATAGAAATCTCCAACAGCAGGAAATGACCGGTATGAGAGGAATGTCTTACCTTCAGCACAGGATAGGCACAACGCTATAACCATCAGCAACATTGTGCTCGTTTGTACAAACAAGCCCAATCTGGAGCCTAAATTACTTTATTCCTCTAATGCATTCCTTAAAAAATAACAGCAAAAAAACAAGAAAAAATAATAATGAAGTGAGCTTTAAAATAAATGTACAAATCAAAGAAAGAAAGTGAACGTGGTGCCCTCACATGACATTAAAAGTAAAATCAGTTGTCGTGGCAGACAACGGACTCAAACTTGATCACTTATGAGTAGCAAAATACACAAACTAAAAAAAAAAAATACAGGTTGAAGTTAAAACTAAGCGCTGACACGATTCAGGTGCTGCTGTTTCTGGACCTCACGTTCATCTGAGTCTGAACGATTAAAGGTCACAAGCATAATCCTCAGCAAATGAACTACATGTGCGCTTTATGTTGTCCTGATTCTGAAGCCCCTCAATCTTGCCTGTCACTGTCATGTGGACAGACAACCAGCAATACCAGTGATATTAACTTAAAAGATGACCCTTGAACGAGCGTCAGACGATTTCAACCAACTAACAGTCTCTGCAATGTGAATTTATGAAAAACGTGCAGGAATATAAGTAAAAATTGTCAATTGTTTCATGGTAATAATATGGTTGTGTAAATGTAAAAGATCCAAGTATAAAATCTGAGGTATAAGGCAAAAAATATTTAAATTGTATTTTGTTACTTGAACGTTGTGTTCAACTAGGCTATAACTTAGTTGAAGTTATAGCTTACAAACACTTCAGTGGCTTCAGAGTGCTACGGTGTAGCGCGCAAGCGTCCCTGTTGACAGACAAACTGTCCTAAGCAAAAACAAATTTGTCTGTAAATAGCTACACACAGAAAAACTGGACATTTACAAAAAAGACAGGCCAGCGTGACATAAAAAAACTTACAGTTCGCTTTGAGTTGTTCATCAAAATAAAGGATAAGTGCTCTTTTGCCAAATGTGGCGAGGCTAGTTCATACTTTTACTCCAGTGAAAGTAAATGTATGTAGCTTATGTTGTGGACACATATCTTAAGTTTTACAATTTCCATTGTTTCTCCGTGAGTTAAAATAAAGACTTTTGAACTAGGTTTTTGAATTTAACATACAAAACCACTGCTGTGAAAAATTGGATGTTTGACTCAAACCCTTATAGTCACTGATATATAGCCCTTGAGACAACTTACCAGTGTGACAACTATTTTTCATATAGCTTTAGTCACATATTGAAATATCTTTGGTAGAAGTCAATGCATCATTATGACACGTTAGGTTATATATTCCCCAAGAGATATACTTTAGCTTTTTTTACTTTATATTCAGAGTCAGTATGAATCACTAAACACTCTGTGATTTCTGACTAAAGAAGATCTCACTAAAGGGAGCGTCATCAATCTCCTGTCTGTCAGAACACACAGTATGACCTGTACCTTTGCTGCTCTTTAGTGCTTGATGGCATCTTTCACCAGTACGAAGCAGGATTTTATGTCCTGCTCTTTGATAAGTGCCACAAATTCCTCTGCAAGGACACACACTTTAATGCAAATAATAAATCAAAGGACCGCTCATGCCAAACGCTGCGTAAGAGCAGACTGGTTGTAAAAGTTAGTACCCTCGTGCAAAGGTAAAAACTTATGCAATGGATATTATGCGTTTAGCTTGTGAGTCTCGAGATGCAGCTATGCATTTTATCTGAATCAAATCAGCTACTACTAGATCCCTCCAGTTGCAGTGCCTTTGCTGGAGTGCTTTTGAAAATGAATATTCCCCCATGGCCCAGCTTACATACCATTATCATTTCAGTCCCATCTGCTCAGATGTCCAGATGTTAGCAGTGTGACAGACCACGGCCGTGAACTGTAATACTCAAAGGTGAACAACAGCTTAGTGGCAATAATATGAAATGGTGGTCAGTAAACTGTCCCGCCAGTGAGTTTGACCCATTTTGACAACCTATTCCATTTTGTTTTACGTGAACACAGCTGCACTTTTTTTTTCTTGGTGAGCATCATGTGATGATAGGTTGCCACAGAAACATAGAATGACAGTAAACTTAGAGAATGAAATATACCACAATGACCACATGTATCTCAATCTCACCAACGCCATGACTCTCCATTCCGCTAAATGATAAGATCACCTTCCACACATAAATCAGAATCTTAAATGTCACTGCCAAAGTGTTGCATGAGAAAAAAAAAACTCCTCTTTTTATATTTATATTATTAACTTTACAAAAGACAGATGAGGGCAGAATTTAGTAAAACTGCTATTCCACCTTTTTAGGAAAAAGTGTGTCACTTTGTTTACAGTGTCAATGCTATGCTAACAAAGTGACAATTGTTAAAAATCACCCAAGTTGGAGGGCAAAGTCAGAGCTGAAGTCATAAAACAACAAATGTATCACTTTTAGCAAACAAAGGCATAGGCGTCCGTCAATTGGAGCAGTAGGAACCCTTTGGAAAAGTAGTAAGGGAGAGTTTGGGAGTCTCAGTCAAAGCCTTTGTGACGTTGATCTATGGATAAAGTTGAGCAGAGGCGCTCTCGCTCAGTGTGAGCTGAATTTCTATGCAGGTGATGAATGAATGCGCTCTGCAGTGCGTGTCGTGGATGTATATCACTCTGCTCCCTACAGGATGGAGAGATAAGTTACTGCTAACCTGCAATGTCGTTCTACACCTGTGCTCACCGTGTGCTCGGTTCGCTTCAATTACTATAAATTTGCTGAAAGTTATTTTAGTTTTGTAAAAGGTCAGCCTTGCAAATTCCTGCTCAGATCTTACGTGGCAGACGTCTTCCTTCAAAGTGGGGCTGAAAGCCTATGATAGAAGTAAGTGGACATTAACTGCAGACAAAGCCTCAAGCAAGGCTTCAGTGTACCAGTATTCAGTATTAATAGGGAGTCTCAGCATGGACACTGTGGTTCATATAAGGAGACTCGCGTCTCAGTCAAAACATATTCATGAAGACGATGACAAATGTGCGCAATTGTGTCCAACCCTGACCCATCCGATGAGTTACCTGCTATTGAACACACCTCTGTCATTCAGGGGTCAGTAAGACACTGCTCTGAAAAGGAGCTGCTTTACAGCCTCTGAAATATTCACGAAAAGAAAGTAAATGTATGTAGCTTATGTTGTGGACACATATCTTAAGTTTTACAATTTCCATTGTTTCTCCGTGAGTTAAAGATGCAGTTAACACGCTTTTGCAGTGGCAGGGCATTTTATACACTACATGGGGATCCTGGCCTGCATTAAACAGCCCAGCCTTAATTGCCACTTTGTCTCGTTAGTCATGACATTATCTTATTACTGCGAGTTTATGATTTACATGGAGCTATTTTGGTTATTTTAAATATACACCCTATAAATACACCCATGCTATACACCCTGTAAAGGGACTTGGACAGTAGGCCACAAAAGTATTGCCATATTAAATAACATGACAGAGAAAACCATGAACAGTACTAGGTTATCCTCTGTCATTCAGGGGTCAGTAAGACACTGCTCTGAAAAGGAGCTGCTTTACAGCCTCTGAAATATTCACGAAAAGCAGCAGGAAGATGAATGGGCGCCCGTGTCCCCGCTCAGGGCCCTTGTTAAAAGACGGCGTTGATCGAGAGGTCAAAGCTGGAGAGAATTTTAAACATCCATTGGCCCAGGGCCCCCCGGGATCATTACAGCTCACTCCTGAATGGAAGGAGAGTCGAGCCAAGAGAAAGAGAAGCCTAGCGTGGTGATATACGAGCATAATCATTTCTCGCTCTCCTCCTTTTTTTCTGTAGGCAGGGCTGGCCCGCACTTCGTCCTCTTGCATTTTGGTACTGCCTATTCCTCTGAAACCTCTGCAGCAGGCTCAAGCACTTTCCTTTCCTCTCAGCAGCCTTTTTAAAGAGAAACTTTACCCCAAAATGAGAGTTCTGTCATTATTTTTCACCCTCATGTTTCTCAAAGTGCTTATTTTTTTCCATGGAACACAAAATTAGAAAATTTTGAAGAATGGTTATGCAGCGCTTGCCATATAACAACAATTCAGTTCACCAAAAATAAAATAGTTCTGTCATTATTTTCTTACCCTCATGTTGTTTCCAAACCTCAAGGTGGTCATTTTTCCATGGAACACAAAGGTAGAAATTTTTGAAGGATTGTTTTGCAGCTCTTACCATATAACAACAGATGAATTCAACAAAAATAAAATTGTTCTGTGCAAGTATAATAATAATAATAATAATAATAATAATAATAATAAAAGCACTTCTTATTTGATTATGTCACATGCAATATCCAATGCAACACAACATTTTTCTAATATGGACTAAATATAATCAGTTTAATATGTTATATTATTTAGATCTAATTTAAGTTTTTTTTTTCAGTTTTGGTTACACAAAGTCATTGTATGACTTTAGAAGACAAGTCATATGACCTATACTTTTACAGTGTTTTTACAGTGTTGACAGACTTTGGACGTTGTTTTTTTTCTTTCTGAGAAATATACTTCTTGTGTTCCATGGAAAAAAATAACAAACAGCTTTGATTGATGGATTTTTGGGTGAATTATTCCTTTAACTGACCATATTGTTTATTAAATGCTTTGAATTTTTAAACACTACAGTGTGAGTAACACCAGCCTGATGCAAAAAAAAAAAAAAAAAAAGCAGGATGACACCTCAGAAGCGGATAAACTAGACAATTATAATCTTAGAATGTGCTGCTCTATTCTTTTTAAAGTAGATCATTATAAGACACAGCAGTCACAATATCTACAAATAATCACCAGGTCTGCTGCCCGGTTGGAACCCATCATTAAATGTGATAAATGTGGCTCTTGGAATATGTTGACAGAGTTGAGAAAAGTGCACCCTTCATCCACAACACAGAAATATTAATTCACTCACCTTACCCATGATGCCTTAAGTGAGAAGTACCAAGATACTGAGGTCACTGCTGCCATCTACTGGGTTGTCTCTATATTTATTGTGGAGTTTTCTGTTGGGAGACATGCTATGTGATTTGCCAAGACAATTTCAAGTCTGATCTTGAAAAATATCACATTTATTTTCATAGAAAATGTATATTTTACACAGTTCTACACATGCACAGCCACACAATAGTCCATATTAGTAAATATAGACCAACAAGTACTTTTTTCTCTTTAATTCACAGAACAAGCACAGAATTGCAGTCTTGAGCATCTTTTCTTGAAGACACCATGGAGAACACTTACACTGTAGAATATTAAATCTTAAAGCACTAAAAAAGTCTGAAAATCTGTAAATTAAGTATAAACATTTATAAATTATCTACAAATGGTGTACAAAAGAGTAACCGAGAAATGAATGATAACATCCAGTCACAAACGAACACTTGGGATTTATGATAATAGAGATATTTCTGTTAAATGAAAATATATGTAATCTCTTTTATTTTTCTTTTGGCAAAATGATGTTGCAAGCTATACAGGCAGCTGAACATTTCATACATTCCTTTTTGGCTATCCAACCTTTTTTTATTATTATTAGAACCCTCCATGTTTTTCATCTACAACAAATAAACTCCATTCACCCCAATTTTTTATTAAAATGCTTAAATATAGTATACTTTTATTATAATCTTTTTTAAAGATAAAAAATATATATATCAAACACACACAGTATTTACCCTGGATCAAACCATTCAAGAGTGCAATCTAAATCCAACTGGCCACATTATTGTGAGATGCCACCAAATGTTGGCTCAACCTCGCATTTCCAGTTGCAGAGGCAAGATGTTTTGTGTTAATGCAAGAGATGTTGCCCCTTATGTAAACTACTAGATTATAGCTTGAGACAACTGAGCTATCATAGGTAGTTTTGCCTGAGGGTATTACTTAACCTGTATTTTGGTAGCTGAGAATATGTATTATAAAGTCCTCAGCAAAGAGACTATCACAAGGAGTTTGATTCTACCATAGCAAGCAAAGACCTCAGGAAAAACAGCCAATGATAACAGCAGCAAGGATATGTCATTTAAGCCTATAGATGATGTTCTCATAACCAGCCATGACCCATTCGTGTAAACCAGTGTTAAAAGGGTTGTTTACCCAAAAAATGAAAGTGTCATTCTAACCTGTATGATTTCTTTCTTCTGTGAAACATAAAAGAAGATAGGCCTATTTTGAAGAATGTTGGCATCTGAACAGTTTTCCATTGTACGGACTAAAGAGAGAGTGAGAGCAATTTCTCAAAATATCTTTTTATGTTCCACAGAATAAAGAAAGTCATTGAGTTTTGGACTGATGTTAGGGTGGGCAGCCTAAATAATGACAAACTTCATTTTTGCATGAAAATCCGTTTATACAGAACGCATTCTTGTGTTTAAAATCGAATGGCAAAGAACACAGTGTTTCTATGCGTGTAGTCAAACTACTTTTGCTTTTTAAAAACAAACGAGAATGTTGAGAAAGAGTGTCAAATGTCAGTCTTTCGCATGTTTACATTGAAAAACTATTAAAAAAAAACATTTCAAAAATGCATTTTGTGTAAACTGGCCCTTAGTAAGTGAAATTCAAGGAGACACCTACACACCATCTTTGCTTAAATATTTCTTTTTCTGAAGACGACACCACCCTTATTGAAAGGAACAGGAAACAACTTGTAATTTAGCAGCACGTCACATTATCACAAAAGTTTAGAACAACATTTTTCCTTTTTCAGTTGTAAGGGGTTGCACGAACATGGATGCAGAGGGGACACACACATACACACACACACACACGAGCCATTCACCAAAACACAACGAATTGTGCATTGAAAGGCAAACACAGAAACTTTTCATTGTATTTTTATAACTTCAGAGTCATTCTCATGATAAACGCACAAAAGGGAGATCTTAGAGCAAGCAAAAGGGAGGATACTTGGCAAAGACTGATGTATGGAGACATCAGATGTAATATACTGTACTTACTGAGTTTAGATGAAGGCCACAGCAATGTTTAAAAGGATTTGCTCATAGACTGTTCTGGTCAGTTATGCCATTTTGCACCTTGCGCATCTTTCTATGGAAATACTTCTTTTGATTGTGGTCCTTTTTGTTTCGGACTAATGCACTTAATATGGTCTGGAGGTTTTTTATAATTTACTGCTATTTGACCGACAATGTCAGACCATATTTAAAGTGCTTTTTGAACTGTTTTTATCACCAAGTGCTATACCAAACTTTAAAATCTATGAGATTAAATATTTCATTCAAAATCCAGCACTTTGATTTGAAATGTGGAAATTATAATTGAAGGAATTCTTTAAATATTAATAATATCTCTTTGTCCTCTACATGCTTTCATTCTGACAGCCAATTAGCAAGCTCACTGACATATGAGTGACATCTTTATATATGTCATTCCTTTTCATCTGGATATTAAGAGCTTTTTCAGAATATGTACATGGCATGTTAATGTGAAAGCTGTTTAGATTTAATTTTTTTTTGTGTGTGAGAAAAAAAAAATCACCATAGACTTGTCTGAAACACTGAGGATTGGTGGTTTCCCTTTTGAGAGAGAAATCTGTATGCTGTTGTAGCCATATGAATTTGAAATCAATCTCATACTTTTACTTTGAAAACTTTTGGAGCAGTTTCTTCCCCTTAGAGAGCAGTCCTTTTTTCTTTTTAGATGCCAGGTCTCGTGGACCCCTGGCAGGGCTCAGCGGCCTGACTGGGCCAACGGGAAGCAAAGGACGCACAGTGGGAGAGGCGGGTCTTCCAGGGGCCGGAGCTGGCACTGAACTTTCCACAGGCACCTAATGAAACATCCACGGGGAAGGGAAAATTGTGGGATATTATACAGCAAGACTATATTTTGCCTTATTATCTGCCTTCTTCATACATAACAGTCCAGCTTATGTTCTGAGGTTTAAAACAAACGATCTCAGACTAGAAGAGTGCCAAGAAAGTAAGAGCAAAAATTATATTACTACTCACAGATTGGATCTTTAGAGAAAAGGCAGATAATATGGTTGGTTCCTGAATTAACTCGACTGTTTTATTACATTTCTTCTTGCCTGCTAATACAGATATGAAATGTGAAAACATTCCTTCATTTAATTTGTGTTTGAATTGTTAGAAACCTCAAAGGGTGAGGGGATTTTATATTGTAAAACAGCATCAAAATAGACAGCACAAGGACTCCACACAGCACGGGAACCAACTGCAGATACCATACAAGTCTAATGCACTGGCACATTAAGCAGAAAAGTGTTTTTTTTTTTTTTTTTAAAGATAGAATTTTATCACCAAGTGCTATACCAAACTTTAAAATCTATGAGATTAAATATTTCATTCAAAATCCAGCACTTTGATTTGAAATGTGGAAATTATAATTGAAGGAATTCTTTAAATATTAATAATATCTCTTTGTCCTCTACATGCTTTCATTCTGACAGCCAATTAGCAAGCTCACTGACATATGAGTGACATCTTTATATATGTCATTCCTTTTCATCTGGATATTAAGAGCTTTTTCAGAATATGTACATGGCATGTTAATGTGAAAGCTGTTTAGATTTAATTTTTTTTTGTGTGTGAGAAAAAAAAAATCACCATAGACTTGTCTGAAACACTGAGGATTGGTGGTTTCCCTTTTGAGAGAGAAATCTGTATGCTGTTGTAGCCATATGAATTTGAAATCAATCTCATACTTTTACTTTGAAAACTTTTGGAGCAGTTTCTTCCCCTTAGAGAGCAGTCCTTTTTTCTTTTTAGATGCCAGGTCTCGTGGACCCCTGGCAGGGCTCAGCGGCCTGACTGGGCCAACGGGAAGCAAAGGACGCACAGTGGGAGAGGCGGGTCTTCCAGGGGCCGGAGCTGGCACTGAACTTTCCACAGGCACCTAATGAAACATCCACGGGGAAGGGAAAATTGTGGGATATTATACAGCAAGACTATATTTTGCCTTATTATCTGCCTTCTTCATACATAACAGTCCAGCTTATGTTCTGAGGTTTAAAACAAACGATCTCAGACTAGAAGAGTGCCAAGAAAGTAAGAGCAAAAATTATATTACTACTCACAGATTGGATCTTTAGAGAAAAGGCAGATAATATGGTTGGTTCCTGAATTAACTCGACTGTTTTATTACATTTCTTCTTGCCTGCTAATACAGATATGAAATGTGAAAACATTCCTTCATTTAATTTGTGTTTGAATTGTTAGAAACCTCAAAGGGTGAGGGGATTTTATATTGTAAAACAGCATCAAAATAGACAGCACAAGGACTCCACACAGCACGGGAACCAACTGCAGATACCATACAAGTCTAATGCACTGGCACATTAAGCAGAAAAGTGTTTTTTTTTTTTTTTTTAAAGATAGAAAACTAAATAAATTTGAAAAATAATCATTTGAATTAAGAAACATCAATAAAGGGATAATAAAGGAAGTTCAACCAAAAATGAAAATTTGCTCACTATCAGGCCATTCAAGATGTACAGTAGTTGAGTTTGTTCCTTGATCAGATTTGGAAATAAAGAACGAGAGTCCAAACAGCTGATAAAAGCATCACAATAATCCACAAGTAATCCACATGACTCCAGTCCATCAATTAATTTCAAAAGCTGCGTATTTGTAAGAAACAAATCCATCATTAAGGCATTTTAACTTTAAACTTCACTTCTGGCCAAAGAGTCCATAATCCACAGTAACGTTTACTCCAGTGAAGAGGTCCATCCCCTGTTGTCTTCTCACAGCAAAATCCAGACATATTTGTTTAGAACTATTTAGGACTGTTTTCGTGTGTAAATGGTGCTTGATCTGTGCATATTTCTCTCCTGATTCAGACAAGATGACCTTTTCACTGGAGGAAGCAATATTATGAAGAGGACTCGTACTGTATTTTACCCAAATTAAATGGTTTGACATTAAAAATGTCTTGATGGATTTGTTCATTACAAATTCTCAACTTTTCGCTTCACAAGACGTTAGTTCATAGAATGGAGTCATGTGGATTACTTGTGTATTATTATGCTTTTATCAGCTGTTTGGACTATCATTATGATGGCACCCATTCACTTTAGGGAATTTCCTTCAAATCTGTTACAGTGAAGAAACAAATTCTTCTACATCTTGGATGGCCAGAGGGTGAGTAAATACATTTTCATCTGGAGGTGAACTATTCCTTTAAGCAGAAAAATCTAAAACAAAATGTATCTTTAGACGTCAACAGATCATTCTTATTCAACTAATGCTACATCCCAATGATATAATTTACCCATAAAAATGCATTCAAAAATTTCATAAAGGCTGCGTATAAAATCCCATGCATGAGACTGATCACTGGTATCGCCAGTTTGCTCAACTTACCTAGCAAGACAAAAGTCTGCTAGGACAGGAAATGAACAATATTCCTCAGCTTTTTTTTCTTTTTTTGGCAAAGCCGGTGGGGAAAAAAGGAAATTAGAATGCAGCAACATCATAAAAAAATTAAAAAAAATTATGAGGAGAAAAAAACAACACCACCACATACACAAAAACAAACATATGTATTCACTAAATGTCTACTAGCAAAAATACATATTTGTTTTAGTTTTTAATTTATTTCGATTTATTGTAATTACATCATGAATGATATTATTTTAGTCTCTCAGAAAGAGATGGAATGAGTAATAAATGTTCTGCTAGTTCATATGATCTAAAAAAAAAATAGAGTTTTTGGACAATGTGCAATATACAAAAAGAAACAAAGCCTCCTTTGAAATACAACATTTGGGGTAATGTAGTTTACTTTTATATCAAAGCTACAGGTCTGTTCTGGAAAAAAACAGGCATGCGTCAACTACAAACTAGTTTCCAAATCAGTCTTTTAACAAGGTCACAAATCACGAGCCACAGACCCTATGGACTTCACAAAGCACTTTGACTAATGCAAACAGCTTCACTTAAGTAGGGTTTTGTGTTTCAGTGCAAAAATGCTTTATGCTTTATTCGTAGTCCGGTGCAGGAACGGAATTTGGCCTTTTCCACAGTCTTCTGGCGACCCTCTACGAACATTCGCTTTCTTAATAGAGTCACGTTCGTACCTGTCTCTCTATGCTCTCAAAAAGGCTCTGTTTGCAGTGGGCTTTGCTTCTCCCTTTCCTAGAGCAAGAAAGGTTGGACTGGAAATCACCACCACGGTCACATAACGAAAAAACAAACAAGCACAAGAAAACACAGAGACGGCGAGTGGACCGAAACTCAAACGGAGGATGAATGGACACAGGGCCTAGCGCTGAGAACGGCGATGGTGTACCCGTTTGGTCTCTGGGCGCAGTGCCAGTACCGGATTGGGCTCGTCCTGACCGCGGTGGGAGGGAGTGTCCGTCAGATAGACCTCCACGTCATCAGGCACTTCTTCGAGAAAATTGGATGGAACCAAGCCCCGATGTCCATTAAGCTCACCCTGAAAGACAAAAAAACAAAACACAATAGTGCTGCAGGCTCAGAATAAAGCAGCGTGAGCGGTCAGCACAACACTGAGACTTACATAATAGAAGCCGTCTTCATCTATATCCCCAAAAACAGCAATGATATCGCCAGCACAGAATGTCAGTTCAGCCTGCCACAGAAAGCACA
>NW_015551031.1:269836-290877 GCF_001515605.1 Sinocyclocheilus anshuiensis | reverse complement strand
GCAGAGGATCCATTATATCACTTGCTCACCAATGGATCCTCTGCAGTAAATTTGGAAATAAAGAACGAGAGTCCAAACAGCTGATAAAAGCATCACAATAATCCACAAGTAATCCACATGACTCCAGTCCATCAATTAATTTCAAAAGCTGCGTATTTGTAAGAAACAAATCCATCATTAAGGCATTTTAACTTTAAACTTCACTTCTGGCCAAAGAGTCCATAATCCACAGTAACGTTTACTCCAGTGAAGAGGTCCATCCCCTGTTGTCTTCTCACAGCAAAATCCAGACATATTTGTTTAGAACTATTTAGGACTGTTTTCGTGTGTAAATGGTGCTTGATCTGTGCATATTTCTCTCCTGATTCAGACAAGATGACCTTTTCACTGGAGGAAGCAATATTATGAAGAGGACTCGTACTGTATTTTACCCAAATTAAATGGTTTGACATTAAAAATGTCTTGATGGATTTGTTCATTACAAATTCTCAACTTTTCGCTTCACAAGACGTTAGTTCATAGAATGGAGTCATGTGGATTACTTGTGTATTATTATGCTTTTATCAGCTGTTTGGACTATCATTATGATGGCACCCATTCACTTTAGGGAATTTCCTTCAAATCTGTTACAGTGAAGAAACAAATTCTTCTACATCTTGGATGGCCAGAGGGTGAGTAAATACATTTTCATCTGGAGGTGAACTATTCCTTTAAGCAGAAAAATCTAAAACAAAATGTATCTTTAGACGTCAACAGATCATTCTTATTCAACTAATGCTACATCCCAATGATATAATTTACCCATAAAAATGCATTCAAAAATTTCATAAAGGCTGCGTATAAAATCCCATGCATGAGACTGATCACTGGTATCGCCAGTTTGCTCAACTTACCTAGCAAGACAAAAGTCTGCTAGGACAGGAAATGAACAATATTCCTCAGCTTTTTTTTCTTTTTTTGGCAAAGCCGGTGGGGAAAAAAGGAAATTAGAATGCAGCAACATCATAAAAAAATTAAAAAAAATTATGAGGAGAAAAAAACAACACCACCACATACACAAAAACAAACATATGTATTCACTAAATGTCTACTAGCAAAAATACATATTTGTTTTAGTTTTTAATTTATTTCGATTTATTGTAATTACATCATGAATGATATTATTTTAGTCTCTCAGAAAGAGATGGAATGAGTAATAAATGTTCTGCTAGTTCATATGATCTAAAAAAAAAATAGAGTTTTTGGACAATGTGCAATATACAAAAAGAAACAAAGCCTCCTTTGAAATACAACATTTGGGGTAATGTAGTTTACTTTTATATCAAAGCTACAGGTCTGTTCTGGAAAAAAACAGGCATGCGTCAACTACAAACTAGTTTCCAAATCAGTCTTTTAACAAGGTCACAAATCACGAGCCACAGACCCTATGGACTTCACAAAGCACTTTGACTAATGCAAACAGCTTCACTTAAGTAGGGTTTTGTGTTTCAGTGCAAAAATGCTTTATGCTTTATTCGTAGTCCGGTGCAGGAACGGAATTTGGCCTTTTCCACAGTCTTCTGGCGACCCTCTACGAACATTCGCTTTCTTAATAGAGTCACGTTCGTACCTGTCTCTCTATGCTCTCAAAAAGGCTCTGTTTGCAGTGGGCTTTGCTTCTCCCTTTCCTAGAGCAAGAAAGGTTGGACTGGAAATCACCACCACGGTCACATAACGAAAAAACAAACAAGCACAAGAAAACACAGAGACGGCGAGTGGACCGAAACTCAAACGGAGGATGAATGGACACAGGGCCTAGCGCTGAGAACGGCGATGGTGTACCCGTTTGGTCTCTGGGCGCAGTGCCAGTACCGGATTGGGCTCGTCCTGACCGCGGTGGGAGGGAGTGTCCGTCAGATAGACCTCCACGTCATCAGGCACTTCTTCGAGAAAATTGGATGGAACCAAGCCCCGATGTCCATTAAGCTCACCCTGAAAGACAAAAAAACAAAACACAATAGTGCTGCAGGCTCAGAATAAAGCAGCGTGAGCGGTCAGCACAACACTGAGACTTACATAATAGAAGCCGTCTTCATCTATATCCCCAAAAACAGCAATGATATCGCCAGCACAGAATGTCAGTTCAGCCTGCCACAGAAAGCACATAATCAGTAACTCTACAGACACGCGTATGCAGCAGATTGAGAACCTGTGAGTGTATAAATAAATAAATGCGAGTGCGTTTAACACCTCAACATCCACGTTTGGTGAGCTCTCTCTGGGGTCGTAGTCATACAGGGCAACCATTCGTCTTGTGGCCACTGGGTGGCGACCTCTCCTATTTTGTTCTGTTGAAGGAGAGAGAATCAGTTCTTCTGTGAGAGAGGCAGGCTATGTTCAAAACAAGATTGGATTGATTGGCATGGTCTAGGTCAGTGTTTCCCAACTGGGGTGCCGTCTGTCGAGAGCAGGGGTGCCGTGTAAAAAATCCTTTTGTAATATTTTTAAATTGCTAAAAAAAATGCACCGAAATTTCGGCTGCCGAAAATGAGTTCACCGCTCAGGTTTCACTTTCACGTGGTGTGACTCTCTGCGTGTTATCCCGCTCTATGCGTGTGCGCTCCGCTCAGTCGCTCCACTCGTATACCGTTCATGCTCATCGGAACAGCAAAGTCCACTCAAAAATTGAGCCGACAGGAAACATCGATAAAGACAAAAACATTGGGAAAGTTTTCTATTTTTGTATGCGTTATATTAGGTTTAGAGACATGTGACATGGAAAACACCTACCTATTCTGTCTACAGGAGTGTTGAGAGGGAGGAATCCCTGTTTCATGAGCTGCTCCATAGTTTCATCATCCTCTGCACGGATTTCCGACACCATGTTACAGGGAATAAGTCCAGACCTGCCCCGGATCTCCCCATGATAAAAGCCATCATTATCCTTATCCCCATACACCTTAAACACACAGACAGAAGGCTGCTGAAACAATGGGTGGGCCATTTAACAACAGATCATTAACTCCAACTGAGCGGTACCTTGATTATATGTCCCTCTTTAAAAGGGAGCTCCTCATCAGCTGCATCAGGGTTAGGGGACATGGAGAGGGGGTCATAGTCAAAGAGCGCCACGAAGATTCGAAACTGATCCTCCTGCTCAGACTCATCATAGTACGGGGGAGAGCGGCGGCTTCGGTCCCGGTATCCATCTAAAATGAAAATGATGAGTAAAAACCAAGATGTCTAATAGGCAGGATTAATTGGCACCATGTTACTACCCCTTACATGGATAGCTAGATAGCCAAGTCCTGCAGTGTAATATTTTTACATAATCATTTTTATAATTATTGTATATTTACTGTAAATGCTGCTTCTATTAATTGAGGGATTACATGTCAAAAATATATATATAAAAGTTAAGTATATATAAAAAAGTCCCTCATGCTCACCAAGGCTGCATTTATTTGATCACAACCAGTAAAATTGCTTCATATTATTATAATTAAAACTGTTTTCTATTTTATTAGGCCGATATATTTTAAAATGAAATTTATTCCTGTGATGCAAAGCTGAATTATTAGCAGCCATTAATCCAGTCTTCAGTGTCACATGATCCTTCAGAAATCATGATTTGGTGTTCAAGAAACATTTCTTATTATTATCAATGTTGAAAATAGTTCTACTGCTTAATATTTTTCATTTTAAACTGTGATAAAATGTATTTTTCATTTGAAATTGAAATCTTTAGTAACATCTTTAATGTCACTTCTGTTCAATTTAATGCATCATTGCTAAACAAAGTATACATTTCTTTCTTTCAAAAAAATCACATATTAATATATACTGTACAAATTTTATGTTATTTGATGTTATTTAGATATTGTCAACTACCCAAATATGGCTGTCCACTTGTCCTGGAATAAAAAAAAATACAATATGCATGTCTTTAAAGTTCAAGCATTCAAGACTTTTTAAAGATGGGCATACACACATCCAAAGAATTAACAGCATACATGTTCTCATCTCTGTATGTTACAATAGACAATATGAATAAGCATGCAATTCAGTCCAATGGAGTGAAATTCCTCTCCATACTTGCACAATCCATTTATCTGCCAAACACATCTTGGGGTGGGTTGAAGAAAACAGACATTTCTTACAGTAATATGATGGTTATGATGTGTGTCGCTGTTTGTGTTTGCCAGTGTGTGTGGGTGTAGTATGGTGATTGGGAGTGAAACACCCATATGGCAGCCAATTACAGATGAGCAGCAAGCCAAACATTAAGCTCCTGACAGGCGCACACACAGACAGACAGAGAGAGAGGGAGAACAAGAGGGGGAGCACACGCAGTCTGAGCTACTGTAACCATGCAGAGATCTGGATCCGAGAAAGACCCATCAGATGGGGCACATTAGCCCCAGATAAAACTACACCTGTTTTCTTTTGTCCCTGCTGCAACTACGAAGCTGTGCTCAAATGTGACTCCAACATGCCCAATGTGCATTCCACACAGTTGCCTTTGCAGTCGATGCCAAGGAACGGTTTGCGTTCTCTTCCTGGTCAACCGTTACCTTCATAAATATTCGGTGGCATTCGTTCGGTGCGAGATGCCACCCTTTAACTTTCACCATTCAGTCATGCATGGCCAAAGTAAAAGTATGATTGTGGTCAGGTTGAAAAAGAGGAGGGGTTTGGCAGGCATCCATTGGTGGGGCAGTGCAAAGGGGGAGGAGCATTCTCTGTGCAAACATGTTGCTATAGGCGCTATCTTACAGCACCGCTTCCAACACAAGCTTCCATCTCGGTGCAGTCCAGTGCAGTTTCATGCGTTTGGCCATTTTCTTTCTCCTCAGACCTCACTCTAAATGCACGTACCATAAGGAGGCCTGCGTCCCCCGTGCCTTCGGGAGGACCATGTCCTGTGTCGCGCTACACTGCCATAGTAAACATCCTCCTTGACGGGAGAGAGGTTCCCTTCACTGTTACTCTCAGTGGTTATCTCTGAGGGAAACACCAATCAGAGAGTCGTTATACCACGCGAAGGCTGTTCTGCATCAACCTGCCCAGGCTGAAGACGCCTAACTACTCTGGCATTTAATCGATTTAAAGATTCAGAGAGGGTTATAATGATTGAAAGCAACAGGATATGGTTATGGCTGGAACACACAGTGGCGGTCTGGCACACATTGACAAGCTAATGAACAGTTCAAACAGAGAAAATGTGGAGCAGGAGGACAGACAGGCCCTGAACGCAAGTCTCAGACTCCCGTCTTAAACTGGAAGAAAACTGACCAATGGATGGGACCGTGAGGGGTTGGCGCTGAGGGTGAGGACCTCTGTGAGATGGCTTCCGGTATGATTCCCGATCCAGCTGACTCGAAGATGGAGTGCTGCCTCCGGTCTTGAATCGGGAAGAAACCAAACTAGTTAAAGCCATGCAAACCAAGATGTCATTGACATATTGTGAGATGTCTTCCATTTTTGGAATACCTTGAGTGCATTGTGGGAGTTTCGTCGCCTGCCTTCTTCATGCTGCATTTCAGAATACAACTCCTCCTCGTCCTCTTCTATGATGTCCGAGAGGTCCGAGCCTCGACTGCTCTCTGTATGATACTCTTCGCTGTGACTGTAATGAGACTGTGAAATGCAGATTGTGAGGAAAAAATGAAAACATAAGCAAATACAAAACACCTAAACATTCAATGCTGACATTTGCCTCTTATGCCTGTTGTTGTATGGTAAGGCAATCACTTCAACTGCCATACCTGCCTGCCCAGCTCTGAGCCCCTGAGGAAGTCATCCACAGATGCTCCTCTTCTGTGGGCCTGATAGCTTTCCTCATCCTCTTCCTCGTCTGAATTTTGAGAGTGAAAGCCCTGGCTTCTCCTCTCCATCTAAATATATTAAAGTACTTTCAGAAGTCTTAATAAAGAAATCTGACAGTTATGCTGAGGTTAAATACTAACAAGATAGCTAATCTTCTGTATGTTCATTAACTTTTTAAAAGAGTTCTCATTTGCACGTAGTAACCCTAGAATGCAAAAACGGTCAAAACTGACCTGATAGGGTGTTATTATGATAATTTTTTCAATAAAATAATTTGAATAATTTGTATTTCTCATAAATGTTGTATGTAAGCCTCAGCAAAAATTTTGCATATTTGTTATTCATAGTTTCAAAAAAACTACTCCTAGTCTTTGAAAAGGGGGTCAGAATGACATGTATATGTTTCCTATGGAATTCTAACTGGCAATAATAATAATAATAATAATAATAATAAATCAATAATTCTTTATCAAAATGTTGTTTCTGTTCACAAAATTAACTAAAAATAAGATAATTATATATTAATTTATAGATTTTCTAAATAATCTATAAATAAAATAAACTATAAATAAAAAGTCAGCAAATTCTCACTTAAACACATTAGTTTTAGTTATTATAATGTTAGATTTAATTTGTTTTAGTGTATATATACAGTACATGAAAAAGAACAATTGAACATTACTGAAACATTTAAGCATGTATGATCAAATTAATAATTCTGTTAAGGGGGTCTGAATACTTTCCGTACCCACTGTACATTATATATATATATATATATATTATTTTATTGTTTTTTTATTTTATAGCAATTGTATTTTGATTTTTATCATCTATATAAAAATCTAAATAAAATTTATAGAAAATATAGAAAACAATAAAAAGAAGAAGAAAAGGAAGAAGAAATTATTTCTGATTAAAAATCATTGACTTCGATATGGGTCAACTTGACCCCCGTTATTCAAGTTTCTTGAGTCATGCATTCTAGGGTTAAAGTTTGCAGCTACTTTATATAACATGCTTTTTGCTGACTTGACTCACCCGTCCATGTCATCATTTAATCATCCTCATGGAGTTTCAAATGCATTAGACTTTGGTTAATCTTCTAAAAAAATTAAGATATGTTTAATGAAACCTGAGAGGTTTCTGTACCTCCATTCAAAGTCCAGGTAACCAAAACATAAAATATCCACAAAGATCTTAAAGTTGTTGTAAAATGAATCCATATGTATTGAATGCTTTAATCTTGTGAAGAGATATGATAGCTTTATATGATGAATTTTCTTTTATAAAGAAAACAATAAAAAGACCCACTGTACATTATATATATATATATATATATTATTTTATTGTTTTTTTATTTTATAGCAATTGTATTTTGATTTTTATCATCTATATAAAAATCTAAATAAAATTTATAGAAAATATAGAAAACAATAAAAAGAAGAAGAAAAGGAAGAAGAAATTATTTCTGATTAAAAATCATTGACTTCGATATGGGTCAACTTGACCCCCGTTATTCAAGTTTCTTGAGTCATGCATTCTAGGGTTAAAGTTTGCAGCTACTTTATATAACATGCTTTTTGCTGACTTGACTCACCCGTCCATTCTCTGCAGCCACTCTTTGGGCTGCCTCTCGGGCAATAGCCTTGGCCACAGTGTCAGGAATGAGTGTACCCCTGGGCTGGGGGAGGATCCTTTGAGGTGACAGGGAGCGGTGGTTCGGGAAGGCCGGGGCATCCAGGGTGTGTCCATGTGGCAGACCTGTGGGCATGCCTGATGGGGAGCAGCCAGGCTCCCATGGCTGAGGTGGGCCCCCTCCATTATGAAGCATTCCTGGCCCTGGCTCTTTGGTTTCCAGCTCTCTGGCACTTAGTGGTCTTTGGGGTTGGGGAAGGGGCAGTTGGGGAATGTGAGGATGGCATGGACGACTGAGGCTGAGGCATTGGAATGGGGTGTGGTGGTAAAGGCTGGAGGTGGGGTGGAGAGGGCTGTGTGGGATGGGGCATACGGTGGGGATGGAGATGAGATGGGGGCTGGTTGGGGCGAACGGGAAGGGGTTGGAGATGGGTGGATGGTTGTGGTCCAGGGTGAGGGGGAAGGGCCCGGATTTGGGGATGAGGAGGCATTGGTTGGGACTGCTGGGGTGGGAGAGGTGATTGTATGTGATGAGAAGGAGGGAGGGTTTTAGGAAGAGGCACCAGCAGGTGGTTTGGAATGACGGCGGCATGGGAGTCTTGAGATTCCCCTTGTGCTGATAAAGTCCTGACAATAACCTCACGGGCCTCCAAGCACTGGAGACGGTTCAGTTCTACTGCCGCATAGTCTGCCAGTGGATACAACACCTCAGCAATCTGAAACAGCATTAGTATTAGCATTAAGATGACGTCGCATTTACAGTTATTTAGCGAATTTTTGCAGGCAAAATTTGGTAATTTGAATAGGAAACAATAGATAATGGACCTTTTTTTTGCGACTGCATGTGGCCGCACCTTTAGAATCAACATTCTCCTCATTAATCATCCAAATAACGTAACAAAAAGACTGTTAGTGTGAGAATCTTTCATCACCTAAAACCACCATAAACAATGAATTCAAGTGTTTAGAATCACCCAACTCCACCAACAGAGGGCATCAGTATCACTTTTTGATAAAAATAGGTCTTGATGACTCTTGTTTAGCCTTCATGCGGTCCAGAACTGTTCTGTCACATAAACATCACCAGATATGACTGCTGATGCATGCAGATTCTTACCCTCTGACCCTTTGTGCACACTGCGTAGCCAATGACATTTGCACCATTGGAGGTTCCCATGGGTGTCATTGGAGGTGGCTTCCAACGCACTTGGAGGACTCCTGGGGCTTGTCCACACTGGACCTGGACTTCTTGAGGAGGCAGAGGGGGTCCTGGGGAGGGGCAGATAACCACCAGTTAGTTACAGTAACACAACTGACACTATAGACATTATGTTTAGAAAGGATTGTGTTCACTGCATTCATTCGCTTGAACTCAAGTGTACAGTAATATGGACATTTCAACAGCTTCACAGCTGAATAATGGTATAAGGGCAAGCATTACTTCCAAGTGCCTGATTAATTAATCCAATTAGCCTCACTAAACCCATTTCTGTTGCTTTTGACTATTTTAAGTGGAGTGTTGTGCTAATCAGAACAACAAAATAGCTGCTTTCTGTCTTTTTGGCATATCAAAGGAGATTGTGTGTGCTATTAGGGTCCAATATGTGTGTCAGCCTTAGTGGGTAAAAATACAGATTTTCGGATTAAGATTTGAACAATTCTGACATCGATTCTTATAATCCCAAAAAACATTTTCAGTGGCTATTGGAAAATACAACGCAACAGTGTAGTTTGATTCACAAACAAATGACTCTTATAAAACTTGTTTTTTTAAAAGGATAGTTCACCCAAAAAAGAAAATTCTGTCATTAATTACTAACCCTTATGTCGTTCCAAACCCGTAAGACGTTCATCTTCGGAACACAAATTAAGATATTTCTGATGAAATTTGAGAGCTTTCTGACCCTCCATAGACACCAAAGTTCCTACCATGATCAAGGCACAGAAACGTAGTAAGGAGGACATCGTTAAAATAGTCCATGTGACATCAGGGGTTCAACCGTAATTTTATGAAGCTACGAGAATAGTTTTTGTTTGCAAAGAAACCAAAAAGAACGACTTTAGTCAACAATTTTTCTCCTCCGCATTACCCAATAGTGCCATTTTGGAGAGTATCACAACACATGCATGCTTTTCCTGCACGTAAACAATGCTTGCGCGTGGTACTGCTGAAGTAGAACACGCATCGGCTGCGCCTTGTTTACATTCAGAGGAAAGCATGCATGCGTCGTGATACTTTCCAAAATGAAAAATAATTAATTGAATTGAGAAAAATAATTGTTGAATAAAGCCATTCTTTTAGTTTTCTTTGCACATAAAAAGTATTATTGTAGCTTCATAAAATTACGGTTGAACCACTGATGTCACATTAACTATTTTAACGATGTCCTCCTTACTACGTTTCTGTGCCTTGATCATGGTAGGACCCTTGCTGTCTATGGAGGGTCAGAAAGCTCTCAGATTTCATCGAAAATATCTTAAAGGTGCAATAGATGATTGTCTTCAGAAACATTTTTTGTTATGCAGTGCATCAGTGTAGTTTGAGCTGGTTCATTAAATTAATAATTAAAAACAGCATTAATTAATATTGGGGCAATATCTTAACAATTTTAGAGTTGAATCTCACCTGCAGCTTGGGTGCAGAACTCCACCCCAGCCTCTCTCTTCTCTCTCTGTTCCAGAGGCATGTGCCAGGGCACCTGGTGAGGTTTGGCCAACACTTTTACTTTGTACACTGTGGCGGCCTTCAGGTTCACAAAACGCAGTTTGTAAGAGCACGGCTTAACCACGGCATGCTCCACGCCATCTAAGTACACAACATGGGCGTAGTTACTATTACTGGGCAGCCACGAAAGTTCAGCAGAGTCACGTAAAATATCACCCATGCGCAGACAGGTGGGTGCCACCACAACATTGCGGCCCACCAGCAAGGTGCAGCGCAACTCATCAGAGAGCCCCCTGTCCGTCACGCTCTGTACCGACACACGGTATGTGCAGGCAGCCAGGTCCAGCTTTTCGAGAAGCAGTTTGGTCCTGCCTCCAAATGGCACAGAGGAACGTACTTCCCCATCCACTAAGATATTGTAGCCGTTGATGTTGCCCCAGCCAAGGGGCACTAGAGGCGCTTCCCACGCCACTATCACACTTCTCGCCAGCTGTTTGATCAGATTGATCTTCCTGGGGTAAGGCACGATGTCATCACTCAGCTCCTCTCCATCCAGAGCGCCTGTCCCATTGCTACATTGGCCGAGGGCGTCGCTGCTAAGGCTGTCCAGAGGAGCGCCTCCATCTATGGTCGCCAGGCTCAGACAGCTCAGCTCCAGCCTGCCCTGCTCCTCTCCACCCTCAATAGATGGCTTTTCCTTGTCTTGGACAAATTCCACAAAATTAGAGGGAACCAGGCCACGCTGGCCATCCAATAGCTCTCCTGGAACAAACAGAAATAGAAAGATCTCATAAGCTGCAGCAGATCTCATTACATAAAATGCAATTGTGATGCATTTTGTAAGCATGTCATTTTAATACATGCTGCCAGGTGATGCTTACTGTCTTAATTCACTGTTAGTCATCTATGTCAATTATTTATGTCCATTAGCAAATATGTTGTTGGGATTTTTTTAGATGTTGGACAATTGGAGATTCAATTCAAATTCATTCTCCAATAATTACACCTCTTGTATCATAACTCAATTACCTTCATAAAATCCATCATCATCCATGCCTCCATATACGTACAAATACTTCCCTGCCACAAGAGGGAGCTCTGCTTCTGGATGCTCATTAGGTCCATCATAGGGATTATAACTGGCCAAAAGATCAGAGAGTGAGAGGGAAAGAAAACAAAGAAACAAGCGAAATACAAACACACACATTTATGCATAAGTATATATATTATATAAGAGTTCACTACTGTTCAAATTGTTGGAGACAGTAAAAATTTGTTTTAATGTTTTGTACATTAAACATTAAATTCTCTTATGCTCACCAAGGCGGATTTTTTTTTATTGTGAAATATTATTACAATTTAAAACAACGTTTTCTATTTTAATGCAATACAATAATTAATGTAATTTATTCATGTGATGGCAAAGCAGAATTTTCAGTAGAAATCATTCTAATATGCTGATTGGTGCTCAAGCAACATTTCTTATACACACACAGTTGAAAACAGTTGTGCCGCCTATATATTCTTGTGAAAAACAGGATCGTTTTATTTTCAGGATTCTATGATATATAGAAATTTTAATTTGAAATAGAAATCTTTTGTTACATATAAATATCTTTACTGTTACTGTGATTTATTTAATGCATCCTGGCAGAATAAAAATATTAATTTCTTTCAAATTAACAAACAAAAAGTCTTACTGACCCCAAACTTTTGAATGGTAGTGTCTATATACTGTGTGTGTGGCTGCAATATAACAAAGAGTGAAAATTTTAAGGGGGTCTGAATACTTTCCGTACCCACTGTATATATATATATATATCAATTTGGATAAAAGAGGTAAGAAATATACCTGTATCGGGCAGTGCAGAGACGGACCTGGCCTGTGTATCTTGTCTGGGACCTCGGAGCTGGGCTCACCTCATTGTCCATCTACGGACAGAGGAAATCAGCTGACACACTTGTTCCTGATCTTTTCCACATTGAATATCCTAACGTGAATGTACTATGCCAGGGTTTGTGTGAGGATCATTACATAACATCCATTTTTTCCAGTCCTGCTCCCAATGTGCACAGTGTATGCAATGTGTTCATGGATGATTTGATTCATGTATGATTAAGTGCACAGAGAGCGGACATGATTATTACCTATTTGCATTGATGTCAATCTCACACCCAGGGAAAATATAAGGCTGAAGTGTGTAATTTCTTTGGTGGTGATAGTGTTTTCAAACCGGTTTTGCCATTGTCAATGGTTGAGCCAATTGTGCTGTGTTAAGCTGGCTGAGATGCTCAAACATCTTTTTTGATAGCAGCATCGAGTCAAGGTGTTTACACGATGCAATGTTTTTGCTAAATCAACATACAAATGGTTTACAGTTGAGAGAGGAGAAAATAGTTTAACATCAAAACAATTACACACCTCACCTAATTATTAAATGAATTTTGTGACTCCATTCTTTGGGCATCTAAGCTCTCAGTGGCATAGTGGATTGAGTTTTCACATAAACAACTGACTTTCTTTCCTAAAGCATCAGACAATCTTCAACATCTGATATGAGGTCATTTATGGATCTAATTATAGAGAGAGAGACCAATTATACTGAAAAAGCATGAAATTAGCACATTTCTTTTCTCTTGAGTAAAATACAGACAGATAAACAGATACTGTTATCTGCTCGCAGCAACCAGTTAACAGAATGATCACAGTGTAGCTGAGACGCATGACAAACCTCTGAGAGGGATGCTTGCATGGGGCTGCTGGATCGACTCTGGGTTTGGACGGTGGGTTTGACCGACAGCTGCTCTGGCTTGTCTGTCTTGTGTTGCTGTACTATGGGCAGTTCTGAGACCAGTGGAGATCTGTCAGATCTCTCATCACCTGCAAGCATGAGTTATAATGGAAATCAATGACTTTGATCACTGAACAATAGGATGGATCTAAACAAATGGATTTAAATAAGGCTGTGGAAAAAAAATAACATTAGGCAAATGAGAAGGCAATTAAATTAAATATATTTATTTAAAATGAAAGGAATTAAAATGATGTGTTAAAATATATGATTTACTTATTTACGCATGTATTCATTAAGTAATAATAAGTATTAACATCTGTAATTTAAAAATTAAATATTTATTTAATATTTATTAAACATATCACTAGAGGTTAATGGTTGGCACTGGCAGTATCAAACATTTAATCATTTCACAAAATCCATAATAAATATTCACCTTCCAACAGTTTTTCTAATAATGATAATAATAATGATTATTAGTAATAGTATTCTTTTAGTATTTAAGAATAGAGTGCTGCAGGGATGATTTCTTTTTTTATGCCAAAACGAGTTAGCATTTTAGCACGTCTGGTTCCATCATCCTGAAGACAGTGGGCTTTTTTTAATGGATTTTTGGTTAAATGCATGAAATAAGGTCTAGCTTATGGTGATTGTATTTAGGCTTAAAAATATTTTTTTTTTAAATCATTAAAGTTGTGTTCATTTGTAAAGATTATCATGATGCACAAAACATGTAAGTATCAAACTTTTGTTGGTCACAAAGCTTGTTTCTGCAATAATTCAAAAAACAATGGAAAAATCTTTTTTTGCAGCTTTGCAGCACTCTATTTACTAAAAAATATTATGCATCCTGAATGCTCCCCCTTACAAAAAGCACTATGATTTTACCATGGTACATTAATGTATGAGATGAATGCAATGTGCTGCATGAAAAAGGCTGACAAGCCAAAAAAAAAAAACAAGGCATTTTTATTTAAATTAGGGGCATTTTAAGAAATGCCAGAAATTCTAGAAAGGTGTTATAAAAACTGCTCACAACATTCTGAAATGTCTGTGGTTCGTGGGAGAAAATGCACCCCCATCTGTTTGAAAAATGCTTCACTCACTTTTTTCGGCCTGGCGCTGCAGGCTGTTGTAACTGTTGCAAAAGTTTTTCTCCTGTGAGTCAGTGTTGAGTGTATCCTCCGCGTCTGACCCCAGGTGATATTTTTCCAGCTCTTTCGACAAAATATTGCACTGCTCACTCTGTGTCCGGCATTTCTGCTCTAAGTCATGAACCTTGGCCTTTGAGAGTCAGGGTAAGGAATATACAAGAAAGAAATACACAAACGATGAAATAAAATCATTTATATCATACACAGGAATAAAAACACAGATGAAATACACTGAACTGTGGCAGTAGTTCTCAAATGGTTTTGTTATAGGAACCAGCAATATGCAAAATTATGCCCAACAATATGCAAAATTATTAACATGACATGGCTGAAAAGAAAAACTGACTATTTTGTAAACGCATATATAGCAGCATAGTGATTCCCAGCCTAAAATATTGAACAAACACTGGGCAAAATACAGTATTAAAATCCCTGCTATTAGACATATGGCCCAGAATTACATAAATTTGTGACAAAATGCTGTAAAGTTTGATCGGATGCACAGCCCGTGACAATAACAACATGTTATGGGAATTATTTTTTCCTCTATTAGAAGCCTATTTATTCTGATATCCTAAGGGGCATACACACAATTTACAAAATACAAAATCTTTAAACAATAATGAAATTAGTTGTGTGGCACACATCCCTAGTTTTAACTTGAGAACCTTGTTTTTAGAACACTGTGTCATGCATGAGACACTGCAAAAAACAGAGACACTTTTTAGTGGCAAAGGCATTAGAGGTTTAAATAACCTCTGTGTGTGTGCGTTTAAGTGTATTATCTAACCAGACCTTAATACCGATACAGTCACATAATTTCATCAGGTCCTAGTTTCACCCCAACAACAAAAGACCTGATGCAAAGAAGACCTGACCTGATGGAAACTTAATTTTGTTTGTTAAACTCTTAACTCTTTAACAGCAACAATTCACGGCCACAAAGATGAGTGTAGCAGCAAAGATACTCAAAGGACAAATAATAATGCAATGATTTTAAAGGGACCGGTCACCCAAAAATGAAAATTCTGTCATTATTTACTCATCCCTCATGTTATTCATAATGACTTAAATTTCAGTCTGTTCTTCCCACAAAGCCATAATATGGTCTCAAAAATTTGAATGCACAAGCAGCATAAATCACAATGACCACTTTTATGATGCTTTTATAATATTTTTGTGTCCTATTAGAAGCCGAAAAGCCTCAATTTACTCATATAGAAGAAAATATTAATAAATTAATCAAAAATTTTCCTTTGGAACAAAGTCAGATGGGTTTGGAATGAGTAAACTATGACAAAAACATTTATTTCTGGGTGAATTATTATTTTAAAGTGCCATGGTGCATGTTATTTGTATGCCTCCCATGAGAAAAAAAAATTGAAATGGAAGGTTACAAAAGAATCTCTGAATGAGTGAGTGTGTGTACCTGCATTTTGTCCATATGGCTCTGTTTAAACACAAAAGGAAAAATATATATATAAATCAGAATGACAAGGGTCAGAGATGAAAAATATCACAAAACAAACAAAATATTCAACTATGGAAAAAAGGATAAACTGATCGGCTTGAAACAAAATCGCAAGGTATATAAAAAAAACAATATTAAAGATGGGAAAAGGCAAAAATTATGAAGGTCATAAAAAAAGGAAACTCTGGAAGGACACCCCATAGGGGGCATAGGTTCTCCTCAAAAGTCAAGCTGATAGTACGTGACAAGCAGAAGCTTCTCAGACTGGACTGACTGTCAGACACGGAGGTCTTTTATCAAACACATGAGGTTGCATCGGTCCCTTCTATGTTTATCAGATAATTTGGGTAGACAGTTTCTTTTTGCACGAACGGCAGACTCTGCTGACCAAGCCAGGAGTATAAATTAGGCTTTAGTATGATGCCATAGGACAGAAGGAAAGCAAGTAGATTATATTTTACCTCTAGCAGATGCACCACTTCTTCGTGCTCTTTTTCAGCTTCAGCCTGAACCTGAAAATAAGAGATAGCATATTTAGCGTAGCTGTACAAATGCGATTCCATTCACTCAAACCCGATGAACCCAAATCTCAGAAAGTATCTGCAACGTCAGTAGGACATTATAATTTCACATTGATCAAATCTTAGATTTGCCAGGATTTGGTTGGCAAAGCTACTTCATCTAATTTCAGACAGATTTATTGGTCCCAGAGGGGAAATTCGGTGTTTGAAGGGCAAAACTGAGTCACAGTTCACAGCAGTTACTCATAAGTGAGTAAAATTACGATGAAAACTCTTTGTTTGTAGGCAAACAGGAAATTGAAAGATACAGACAGGCTATGATTGCCATGCAAGTTGTATCAGCAAGTCATTTGTGCATATATGCCTGTGTCGTGTATGTTAGTGAGGTAAAAGCTCTGTTAAACCCCTCCCTAGGGATCTGCACTGATGCGGTGTCTGCTGTCGGCTCTAATTGCTTTGTTTGCCTGTCGCTGCTCCTTCCTGAAAGGCCGCAGACACAAAGAAAAGCAAACAGTTCTGCAGCCATGATCCTATTATGTGGCTGCACTGATTTTATCCAGCCCTACTATGCCAGAATATCTATTGCTGCCATGTCAGAAGAATATTTCCTTATTTTTACGTCAACTTCTGCACTGGACTGGAAAAAAATTATAGTGTGTCATGATCATTAGATATGATATAATAAATAACTGATGAAATTATGATGAATAAGATGGTGTGAGGAACTGAACTGGTTCATGGTAGCGATCTGTGCTGTGAAAAGCATTCATTTCAAACTCCTTTGTCTTGCTAAATCCAATTTCATAGCTAGAAGTTTTTACAGTTTAAAGATTTTTATATCATAAACTAACAATTAACACTGAAATGATTAGTCAACATTGTTGACAAAAAAATTGCAGACAAATATTAAAGGAAAAGTCGTTTGATCTCATATGACATAATGTAAAAGGCCTGCAATAATGCAGTTTTACCAGTGTGGTGCTGTAGCGCAAGGCTGCAATTCAGCACTCCGGACTGCAGTCTAATAGAAGAAGACACGGTTATGAGATGTGCAAATGAAGCCGAACCAGTAGAATGTGGTTTTGTAGTTTTGCAGGTAGTTTAGAGATAAAAACAACTTCGATATACACAAGCAGCGGTTTAGCGAACATACTGATGCTGCTGAGAGCAGCGTTTAAATGAATATGTAAATATGTGCTGCAAGCTTTTCTCTCAATAACATAATAAACACACAACTAAGATGCCAGCCGTGAGAAAATAGCAGTTAAGAAAGCATCTGATTATAGTGCTGCAGATGTTTGCACCAGCTCTGCAATCGGCACTCCAGTAAGTCACATCACGTTTATTTATATAACATTGTAGAAACTTTATTTTTTCTTTAAAAGAAAATCTTTTACTTCAGGAACATGCATTTCTGAGGAGCAAAAGACATCTTCATTGTCACATTCCATTAGAATTTTTTCTGCTATAAAGCAGCTCTATATATAATAATAGGTATAAAATATGTATAACTCAAAGTTAATGAATTACAAAAGCTGAATAATTGATCAACACCTACTGATTAATCGGTGAAATAATTTATGATTAGTCAATTAATCGTTCTAATAATAGTTGGATTAATCGATTATCAACATTATCGTTTGTTGCAGCCCTACTAACAATTAAATTAAAAAAAAATTCACGTCCGCATAAATGACAAAATAACAGCTTGGTAGGATATTACATATAAAAAATATTCTAAGTATTAAACATCTATACATAAAAGTGATCTAAAAATAGCGAGACCTTCAGTTTTAACCTTCAAAAGATACAATCTGTTAAATAAATAAATAAAAATCAACCCCTGGGACATACAGTGACTGTAGTTAACGAAACACACACACATATGTGTGTGTGCAGGCATGTTTGAGGTTCACTGAGGTTCTTACCTTCTGCAGAAGGTTAATCTCCTGCTGTCTGGAGTTGAGGAAAGCCAAGGCCTTCTCATGCTCTGCCTCCAGTTGCTGCCGCCTATCTGCAGCCTCTCGCATATGCTGAAGAAAAGAAAAACAGAAAGAGGGGAAAAAAAGGAAATTAGAATTAGGACATGTGACAGACATTTGTAGAAACTCCTGCTTTCTTAAAGATACATTGTAAAACAAACCATTGATCACTGTTCTAATCTGCTGTTTTCAGGCTGTGGACAAAGATCTGGGAAAAAGCATCATGAATAACCACACAGGCGCTTTAACAGACACATTAAGTGCAATAGTGACAGTGAATGATGACACCAACAGCCACTGATAGAGCGGCACTTGGTAAATACAATATGTTCTGTGAAAATACAGAAAACCGAGAAGGCCACAATAAAAGCTGATGAGTAAAAAGCAATAAACAATGTCTAATGGACTGTTTGGATTTGGGTTTCCTTCTCCTTTATTCAAGATGCAGTTAAACTGGACAGGAGTAGGACTGATGCATATCAGATGTTGTGAGGCTTAAAAGCTTAAGCTTATAAGGTTCTCCCCATTTCTCTCACTGTTCTCATCTCCATCCTCTTCAAGGAAGTTAAAGCCTCTTTTTTTTCTTTGATGACTTTGGTGGAGTTTTAAGTATACATACACACCTCACACACTCACATGTCTATACACTCAATGCTTTGCATATTCATTAAAATAGGAGCAGCTGTAGAGCTTTAGAGGACAGGAACAACTCATTTTTTATGTTTATTTATTTATTTACTTATTGATTTATTTTTAACAAATGTGCAAAGGAACATAAAATTAATTAGCTACATAATAGCAAGTAAAAAGCATACGCTACATAGCTACATCAATTTAAATTTATGTCATTTCAAACCATGTTTTTCTTCTGGAAACATAACAGATATTTTGAATAATGTTTCTGTACACACAGTTGTCTAATGTTATTTTGGACCCCACTTCCTTCAATTGCATGGGAGGAAAATACTAATTAAAACAAGGGTATTTTATCAAAACATTATCTTCTTTCTGGTTCCATTAAAAAAAGCCATGGATTGGCATGAGGGTGAGTAATGACAGATGACAGAATTTTTCATTTTTTGGTGAACTATCCCTTTAAGAATTTAGGATTTAAAATAGATGGAAAGTTCAAAAACCGCTATTTTTTCTTTAAAAGAAAATCTTTTACTTCAGTCCAGCTGCTGCAACACTTTCTGGAATGATTATGCATTTCTGAGGAGCAAAAGACATCTTCAAACAACATCAAAAAGAATCCAGAAATTTTACAGAAAACCTTGTTTTCTCCTCGACTCGCTGCTATACTATTTCTACTTCTTTCTCCCATCTCATCTCTTCTGTAATCATTTATCACATAGTCAATAATAAATACATATTTCTCATTTCAAAGGTGAGCCGTCGATATCTTGTTATAAGAGCTTTCTTCCTCTCGAGACACATGACACAAGCAGTCAATAAAGCGACAAGTGCAGGAACACTTTTCATTGAACAATGAGTCAGCAACATGACGCTGACAGAAACAAGTCAGATAAATTAAACATCATTATCTCAGCTGGTATCAGTTTTTCCTTTAAAAGCAAGACCCTACCATTAGGAAATATGATCTTAAACAATACAGATTGCTTATTAGATATTAGAAAAGCTGTCATTGGGGAAAAAAGGAGTTTAATGATATAATAAACAGCCCGTTTACAGTATTTTGCAAGGATGTCTCTGTCCTCAAAACTCTTTCTAAATGATTGGTATTCTTAAGATTAAAGTTTGACAAGCATATCTGCAAAATGTATTGAATGCTGGTTGGATTTGAATCGATAATCAAACTACCATTTAACCAATATCCAATATCTTACCTTCAGGACCTGTTCAAGGTTCTCCAGTTTGTCTTGGAGCTGAGCCTTCTCCTGCCTGGCAGTGTCTCTCTCTTGACTCACACAACCAAAAGCCTTTCTGAGCTGATCATAGTCTGACTTTACCTACAGAGTAAAAGAGTTGGAAACAAAATGAGGATATATAAACTGTCCTAATTCACAAAAATCCAGCTAAACTTCTATAACTGTCACTTAAACAATGAAAAGCAGGGTTAATAGAGGAACCTTGGCCAGACTTCAGATGTTGGACATTTAATTATGACTACAACTGAAAATGAAAATGGCTGACTCTGCAACAGTGCTTAAATGTGTTTTACAATGGACCATGAGAGCATATTGCACACGGAGTGTGGGTCTAAGCAGAATATTTTTTGAAACAGAATTAATCATTTTGATCGATTATTTCAGTAGTTATTTTTCTCTCTCATAAAAGGTGCAGTGATTATTTCTAAGGCTCGAAACATAACTCTGCGGCACAGTAGGCTATATAATAAAATTCTGGTGATTTGTATGCAAGGCAACAGCTCTAAAAATAAAGATTCAGTGTTCAAAAATGTGTTCGACTTTTTCATTGACTCACGATGCTGGCAGAGCTCAGAGAAACGGAACCAATCACCTGATGAGTGCAGAAGAGGGTCAACTCAGGACACTGTCAAACAGGAATCCATCTACCAATCAAAATTTACCACTCAATATATCACGCACTTGTGGCGGCATCATTCTGGCACACGCCCATACTCTCTCTCATTTATTAGCACACATTTCATCCGTTCAGGCTGAGAGAAACGGGGATGTTGATTCGCATCTCATATCGATCTAGGATTGGTATATGAGATTGCGCCTGGTGCCGAAGTGCGTGACAAACTGACCCGTCCCACTTGGGGTTATTTACCTACTCTCCAGTCCTCAGTCTTGTTAGCACCGCTGAATGCTGGGAAATGAGCCTTTGATCATTGAGGGAATGGTAATGGGAGTGGGCAGCGCTACCTGATTAAACAGAAGACATTTTATCACAGACGCTTGTCTGGGGTTGTGACAGATGGCCCTTTTTGCTGTTAGAGGAGAGGAGCAGCCTGCGGATTATTCGGAAAGAGACCGCCAAACCGTGGCACGCTGGCTTGGCAAAAAAAAAAAAAAAACACCAC
>NW_015551031.1:264301-269825 GCF_001515605.1 Sinocyclocheilus anshuiensis | reverse complement strand
GTTGGAAAAAAAAAAAAAAAAATGACACTGTTAACACATTGAGTGCCATGAAATGCCACTCTAAGCTGTCCTGTGTTAGAATAATATCCACTTCTTAGCAGATTCACTACTCACATTTATATCCCTATTCGGGTGTCACTGGATTCCCTTCACAGTATGATCGAGTTTAAATCTTTCACTTTATGATCATCTCTAATGTTCATTTGGGCATGCTTGTCACATCACGGAAGCCGATTTCAAACCATAATAAATGCATACAGGCAAAGCCCTATAGAGTTTGACTGAACAAAATCTGGTCAAAACAAACAAGGTGGATATATTGACCAGAAAGGGATGTGATAAGATCAATACTGCCAATGAGATGCAGAGAAGAGCCCTTTGGGCACATTTTCCTAGAAGAGCCATGTAATGAGCAGCCATTGATCTGATGAGCTCAGTTGGCATGTGATGCTGACCATCTCTTACCTTCTCATACTGTGTGGCCTTCAGGATGTGACTAAGAAGCTCACGATTGAGCCGTTTTCTCTCCAGCAAAGCATCCTGAAGCTCATTCTTCTGTCAAGAGGAAAAAGAAAAAAGGAGTCAGCTCATTGTCATCAACTATCTATCTATCGACAGTACCAATGAGAAGTGCATCTGCAGAGAAATACTATTTTAGACCAAGACATCAAGCTGTATCATCCAAAGATAAATATATAGATCTCCTTGTGAACAACAGGGTGCATATATGTGACTGATTAGAGAATTCATAAACCCATGGGCGATGAAAACACAAATCTCTTTAGCCTATAGGGAATGAAGATGGGTGCTCATTTTGTCATTCATTCATTCTGTTTAAAGAGCCACCCAAATCTCAAAACCTCCAGCACAGCATGTATGAAAAATGAATCAATACTTCATGGAGAATGGCACTATGCAGCAATTACCACAGACCAGGATTCAATTTGTTGGTAGATTACCTTTTTAATTGGATTGAGGCCATTTATGCTTCTTTTCCGAAGTGTATAATTTTTTTCGCCACTAGCATCACTAAATGAAACTGCAAAAATAATGAATGTTTTCAAACAGGTTTCCCAAACACTCCCCTCTCTGCCATTGGTCGGATACTTAAACAGAGCCCCGCCCCATACTCACACCATTAAGCCAATGTTTCAATGTTGGCTGGTTCAAAATATCTAAATGTTTTGAAAGCTACAAAGCACCTGAATTTTTAGTTTATGTGGGAGTCAACCAACAAATGACTTACAGATGTCTCTTCATATTGAAGGGATAGTTCACCCCAAAATAAAAAGTCATTAATTACTCACCCTCATGTCATTTCAAACCCGGAAGACCTTCGTTCATCTTCAGAACATGAATTAAGATATTTATGATGAAATCCGAGAGCTTTCTGAGCCTGCCTAGACAGCAACGTAACTGAAACGGCCCAGAAAGGGAGTAAGGACATTTTTAAAATAGTCCATGTGACATCAGTGGTTCAACCGTAATTTTATGGAGCTAAGAGAATACTTTTTGTGCGCAAAAAAAACAACTTTGACTACTGATGTCACATGGACTATTTTAACGATGTCCTTACTACCTTTCTGGGCCTTGAAGTTTTCAATTGCGTTGCTGTCTATGCAGGGTCAGAAAGTTCTCGGATTTCATCAAAAATATCTAAATTTGTGTTCCGAAGATGAACGAAGGTCTTACGGGTTTGGAATGACATGAGGGTGAGAAATTAATGACAGCATTTTCATTTTTGGGTGAACTATCCCTTTAAGCTAGGTTAGAATTTAAAATGTAAAACATTGCAAACTTTAGGTTTAAATAATGTTTAGAAAAAAATAAGAAAAAGACTTGGCAACAGGCAATGAGAAAGGCATTGAAAATCATCTCACTTCTGAGCAGACAAGTTGTATCTCACTGCACTATATCTACCCATAAATGCACGAGAGGAAGTTCAGAAAGTCATTTCAAACCCCCTAATTTGACTGTTCAACACAGCTGCCCATCTCGTGAAGTTTTCAAAGTGCCACACCCTGGCTGAACTCTGTGGGCGTCTCTGACTCAGCATCCTGTCCCGTCCTGACTGGCTCACATGTCACAGTATATCAGGTGGCAGGTTTGCTCAACAGCAACTAGAGGAGCATTTGAACTTTCTTGTCAGAAGCCCTGTCTCTCAACCACAGCATCACCCCGGACAAGACAGCTACTGCACACGAGGGCAGCGCACACTCCGCTGCCTGCAAACGGTGACCACCGCAGACCTCCCGTGGGATCACGTGTAGCATATCCGCATATACATTTGGGAACATTTCAGCCATCATGTTCTATTACCTCATATGAATGGACAGTCTTTAACCTCTGCTCAAGGGACCTTTAAGAGGCCGCTGAACTGGCTGCTCATTGAAACCAGGAGTAAAAAATATGCAGTTCGCTGCGCAGTCACGGCTGATTAAACACAGCTTTAATGTGGTAAAGAGTAGACTACCATGGGATTATCAACTGAAACGCTCACAGGGATGTGAGTTAAAGCAGCGGCACGTATCATACCCAGGAATCCTGCTTCTGATTTCCATATGGATGGATCAAGAAGCAGAACGGCGAAAGGAGGCGGCGGTCTTGGGAAGAGAGAGAGCGAAAGCGTGCCACAAGAATGGACTAATTTGAGCAGACATGGCTGCCTGATCCCCACCCTCCAGTGTGGCCCCTGGTTCTGCAGCTGCTCAGAAAAGCTTTGCTCATCCTTCCACAACATTCACTGAGATGAGGCTCTTTACATGGCCAACCACTGCAGCATTGTGGATGTATATAGGGTGTGTGGGTGTTGTTATACAACCACAGACATATTACAGGAGAAACAGAACTCTGGGATACGATAAATCTGTGGGTCAAGTCGACCTGTGAAGAGATTCTAAATACATTTCAGTTACGTTAAATCAAATGAACGGAGCAAATTTTTCTGTGTTACATCCAGACGATGTTTAGATCACGTTTGCAAAAAAAAAAAAGACACCATTACTGTATGTAGAAGTAATTTAAAATATTGTGTAAAATATTATATAAACATAGACCTATAATAATATATAAATAAAACAATTATCATCATTTATATAATTATAACATTTATGTTCTTAAATTAAATAAATAAATAAATTACTTCTAAATACTTGTGAATAGCCTTGCAGTACTTTTTCCAAATTTCTAACAATAAACATTACAAATGGATATAATGTATAGGGGGGGGGACACCAGAATAGGTACAGTAGCATTGCAAATATATCCATAAATGAAAAAATACTTTTGTTTAATGTACTTGTGTAAAAACTGAAAATAAGAGATAAGACATGGAGAAAATGAAATGAGATTATTTACTTGTCATGCTAGGTTCATTTTTATTGTAGATTCAATTCAAGTTTATTTGTACAGGGCTTTTTACGATACAAATCGTTGCAAAGCAACTTTACATAAAATTAAGTTTCTACAATATGTAGATACTCATTTATCAAACATATTTCACTGATTTACATGAAATTCAAACGGCAACATTTGGAAAAGCAAGTGAAGAACGTGAAAACAAGAGCAAAGTGAAAAACAGCATAAGCATACAAAAAATAAAAATATGAGAATAAAATGTCTGAGAGCACAAAAAACTGAGAAATGAGAACAAGGAAAACATGATTTTGTGTGAAAGTCGAACAGTTTTGCATGAATATTTCAGTTTTGTGCAATATGATTTTAAATGGGTTTAAAGTTTGATTCATACTTATTCTTTTTTTAATGCGTTATTACATTTTTTATTTACGCTTATTTTTCTATCCGTGACTATTGTTTGCTATTCTGAAAACATTGCTTTTATTTTTACATTCTGTGCAATATATTTTTACTTGCATTTTTTAATTTTGGTTTCACGCTTATGTTTTTATCCATGACTGCAATACTTTTGGCAGAAAATTGATCCCATAAAAACGTGGGTTTTGTGCCTCTAATGCTTTAGACAAAGTCATGAGACATCAAAGTATACCATATTTGTTGAAAGTGCCGAACAAATGACCAAAATAGTTTTTGATGGAGCACAGAATGCCAAGTTCTATCCAACTATCCACATATCCATTCCTGTGCCAAGGTAATGGCACTGGCGCACTACACTCAATCTTATGAAAACAGGTTTGCTCTGTGCACGTTTTATTCACTGACAATACATTCAGTTCTTTAACACACAGCTTACAGTGGCAGATCTATCAATCTTAGGTGACATCTTAAGTTTGTACCTGTAACAAACAGAAATCTTCGCCTCTGATCCCACTGTGAAAGCTCAGGGCTCCTCTCCCACTGAGAGCAGGTGGTTGCCATGACAGCTACAGGAGGTCAGGAGGGAGGCCGCATCCTCCCTTATCCTGTCACTGCACTAATGTATATACCGCAATAAGCAAATAAGGCACTTCAGCTGTTTGTCACGCAATGATGGAAAAACGCTCATTAGACAGATTTGATCCAATTAGACAGCTGTTTGTTATTTAGAGCAACCATCTCTGTGACCTCTTGACATGGCATCTCTACAAGACTCAAAGCACGTTTCTCATGGAACACGCTAATTAACGCCCCCCAGCTCATAAAAATGATTAGAGTAAATCAACTGTTGGGCTAGCGGTGCTACTTTAATTGCAACACAAGGGTTTTTTAAAATTAACATAGTTGATATAAAAGGATAAAGATGGTTCTCAGGGAATCTTGAAAGCACATTTGAGCATTTGCCACCAAGGAGCGTGTACTTTAAGATCAGACATGCTATTCCTGTGCTTTCCCATTAAACACTCACAGGATCTCCACTAATGAGGTAGTGTGTGGTAGCTTCATTCATACAAACAGTAGGGAGATGTTGGGTATCTATGGGTATTATTATGCAAAGATGAAGTAGACGATGCTGATTAGCCATCTCCACACTGCAGTATGAGAGAACCTTTGCACCTTTCATATAGGCCGAATATAATTGAATATTATCCGAATAAAATAAAGTCAACCAAACATATAGATACACTATAGAATCTAGATACACTGCAGGCCCGTAACCACCTATGAGGTATTTGCTCATGTGAAGAGGACGATTTTTCATGTGAAGAAGACCATGATTTTTTTTTTTTTAGCGGGTTAAGTACAAAGCCTGGTTTACATAGGCCTAATAAATAATAGTCTGTAGCATTCAAATTCAAATAGCCAACATTGTGAATATGGAAACATTCGTGCCAAATGAGAGAGTAAGAAAGAGGATTATAGGGCCAAACAATTAAAAAAAAACATCTCCAGGATAAAGTCATTAGCTTATAATGCGAGATTAAACTCATTAAATATCCAAAAAAATTCAGGTGACACGCGTGCATTAATTGACGTCTAGTTCGAGTCGATCTTGTTTGGTTCATTTGGATTTTGAGACTTCATTTTCTCAGTTTACAGCATTTCACGTCCCCCACCCCCCACACACAACTACCAACGAACAAGGCCCAGTGCAATTCATTAACGTGTACACGATTTGAAAAATTCACAA
>NW_015551031.1:254926-262782 GCF_001515605.1 Sinocyclocheilus anshuiensis | reverse complement strand
TTTTTTCTTTCTTTCTGTAATTCAACGGCACGGTGTCAGTTATTCCTTCCTTGTAGGCTATTATTATTATTATTATTATTATGCAAAGATGAAGTAGACGATGCTGATTAGCCATCTCCACACTGCAGTATGAGAGAACCTTTGCACCTTTCAAATATAATTGATATAATTGAATATTATCCGAATAAAATAAAGTCAACCAAACATATAGATACACTATAGAAACTGGTTAATCTGGTTAATTAAAACAGCCCGTAGTACAATCCGTGCCGTTCAGCCTGAGCTCGGGCCAAGCACATAGCCTATTTGCTCATGTGAAGAGGACGATTTTTCATGTGAAGAAGACCATGATATATATATATATTTTTTGGAAAGCGGGTTAAGTACAAAGCCTGGTTTACATAGGCCTAATAAATAATAGTCTGTTGCATTCAAATTCAAATAGCCAACATTGTGAATATGGAAACATTTGGATTCGTGCCAAATGAGAGAGTAAGAAAGAGGATTATAGGGCCAAACAATTAAAATAAAATAAAAACATCTCCAGAATAAAGTCATTAGCCTATAATGCGAGATTAAACATATTAAATAGTCAGAAAAATGTAGAAATAAAATATTGAGAATAAAAATAATTAAATATCGAGAATAAAGTCGTTCATCAGCATCGTCAACTTCATCTTTGCAGCCGACACTGACTCAGAAAACAGTTTAGTAATAAGTAGCCTATATAAAATATGTTCTAGCTATTTATGCGATCCGCTTGAGCGTGGAATAGGCTATAGCCTATAAAATGCTCATTTAGTATAGTTTAATTTAAGTTAATTTAATAGTTTAATTAAATATAAACGTGTGATTACTAATGGCTTAAATGAGCGACTATAATAGCCCTTTTAATAATAATAATAATAATAATACAAGGAAGGAATAACTGACAACGTGCCGTTGAGAAAAAAACAAGGTACCGTCACGAAGTTCTTGTTTGGCAAAATTAATATAAGCTATTCTATCTTAAGACAAGTTAAGTTAGAACAAGTTAAAAAAAAACATCTTTATTGTATTTCTACGGGCAGAGGAGGATAGCCAAACCAAAAAGAAACAAAGAAAACACAATGTAACATTCATAAAACTGTACACAATGGAATGCGCACATGTGAGTGGGGCTAGTGCCATCTAGTGGTCGCTGATTTTCTTTGGCTCAGCTGTGTGTGGATCGCGAGCTGTGTGTGTGTGGATTGGGCAAGGCTAAAAGGGCAGAACGAAAGTCTCAAAATTCAAATTAATCAAATAGAATCGACTCAGAAGAGACGTGAATGAATGTACTCGTGTCGCCTGATCCACAAATGCACATTTTAATTGCTACATGCACGAACAGAACATTTTTATTCGCAAACATGTCTGTATTTGTACAAATCGCTGCACAATCATTTAATCCTGAATTCCACAGACTCAAATTGAAAGGCATTTGTTTGTGGTTAGTAAGATACATGTATAAAATTAATGCAGTACATGGATAATTGTGCGTGCATCTATTAATCATTTTGAGTCTAATTTCATCCCATAGGTATCTTACGTGACCTTTACACATGTGAGACCATATATTCAAAATGTAGCTCTCATGTAGTCCAAAGGCTTTTAAATCTGTAGAAGTTCTGCGAAAGAATTCTTAGATTATTGTCAAAATCTTTCACTTTAAATCCTTACTTTTTAAAATCAATATGCAAACCTTGCTAGAAAAATCTATGCAAATGATTAATAATTAAGTACTGTATGTCAATGCCTTGATCCCTCACATAAGCAAAATCCTTCTAAAAATCATTCTGCAACGCCTACTCCCAATCATAGAAACAGAAATACCTGATTTGCAGGCTGGTTTCCGCCGAGGTCGTGGCACACGTGACCACATAGCAAATTTGCGATGGATCATTGAAAAATGTAATGAATTTCAAAAAGGTATCTATATGTGTTTTATTGACTACAGTAAGGCTTTTGATTGCGTCGAACATGATAAGCTATGGAAGGTACTTCAAAAATTGGGAATATCACCTCATCTGACCCAGCTGATAAGATCGCATTACACAGAACAAGAAGCTGTTGTTCGAGCGCAGTATGGCAACACAGAATGGTTCAGAATTGAAAGGGGTGTGAGACAAGGGTGTATTATCTCCCCCTTTCTTTTTAATCTTTACACTGAAGTGATGATGAGGAATTCATGTCTGGAAGATTCTGACATAGGTGTGAAGATTGGAGGCAGAAATATCAACAATCTTCGTTATGCTGATGATACAACTTTCTTAGCAGAAACCGGGGATGATCTGAAACACCTTATAATAACAATTCAAAGGGAAAGTGAAAAGATGGGACTCCACCTGAACATCAAAAAGACTAAAATAATGTCTACAGCTGGATCTGGAACAATTAACATAACCATCAATGGAGAGGAAATTGAATGCGTCAAGCAGTTCTGCTTCTTGTGATCTATGATTGACCAAACTGGCGACTGTACACCTGAAATAAAGCGTTGAATATCATTAGGACGTAATGCAATGCTAAGCATGCAACAAATCTGAAAGTGTAAAGACATCAATATTAAAATCAAATGTAGACTAGTCCAGGCAATTGTATTTCCTATATCAATGTATCATATGGATGTGAAAGCTGGACTGTGAAAAAAAACGATTGAAGGAGGATAGAGGTCTTTGAGTTATGGAGTTGGAGAAGGCTCTTGAGGATACCATGGACAGCAAGGGTTTCCAACAGAGAGGTCCTGAAGTGTTTAAAACCAGAGATGTCACTTGAAGGCAAAATTACAAAACTGCGCCTTGCCTTTTTCGGCCATGTTATGCGAACAGCTTCACTAGAACATGCAATGATGCTTGGCATAGTTAGCGGAAAAAGGAAAAGAGGCCGCCAAAAAACACGTTGGCTTGATATCATTAGAAGTGACACAGACTTAGGCATTGAACAGTTGAAAAAGAAAGTAGAAGATTGGAAAGCATGGCGAGAGTTGGCCTATTGGATTGCTAAGAGTCGGATATGACTAAATGGCTAATCATCATCATCATGTCAATTTCCATTTACTGAAGCACTTTGACAGTTGAGGGTTATGCTTTAAATCTGAATATTGGGGATAAAATAAAATAAAATAAAATAAAAACTTGCTGATTGTTTAGCAGTAATTTTTTAAAAATAATTATTAAATTATTTTCAAAAATACTAAAAAAGGACAAATAAAATACACAAACTAAAATACTTGTATTATGAATGTTTAGCAGTAACCTTTTTAAAAGCAAAAGTAAAATGAAAAATAAAAAAAATTACAAAAAAAATTAAATAAAGTGCAAAAAAACACTTTATGGAGTGCACCAGAAGAACACAAATGACTTTCTGACATTATCAGCCATGACTTTATGCACTGCGTAGCTTGTACTCACCAAAGTCTTACATTCTAATGTCTTATTCTTCACTTCTCTCTCAAGGATCTGACACCTTTTCCTCCGCTCGTTGACCTCTGACTCCTAGAGTGATGAAAAACAAAAAATAAAGAACTTGACTGATTTAACTGACAAGATTTAAAATACATATTTTATAACATAATACATGGATGATAAAGTGAATGTTATCATTTAACTAAAAGGACTGCATTGAAGCAGATTCCAGATACTATAAAAGTACCTTAACCAAGGACAATGTCATATTTACTCAAATGCAACAACAACCTGACACAAATTAAAAGATAAGGATAGATGCACGCACTATATACAGTATATATATCAGTTACGAAGTCACGTTTCAGGTCATGTCTAATTTTTTTTTACAACAAAAAGTATGGTAAAGCCATTTAAAAAATGTATTATGCGATTGGTGCACAAATTACAATTCAGTTATAAATGTGATGTCAACAGTCCATTACATTCTTTATAATAGACATTTACAGAGTTCCTGAACATCTAGGAATGGTCTGAAACATTTAAGGCAATAGATAGATGAGCTCTCCTGATTCTCAGCAGATACTGTTCATGACTGACAGCATCTTGGGCCAATCCCAGTACATCCCAGTCTTTTGAGGGCAGTATTACTTTAAGAACAGTGTCAGATAGGGCATTTAGCATAAAGAATGTATCTTGGTATGCCAGAAAGAAAGCTCTGCAAGTGTGTGAGGGTGTGCAACACCTAATGATGGGTGTTTTAAAGCAGCGATGCGTAGCATTAGGACTCTTCAGGCAGGGGCGGAGAAGGAACAGCTGGGAGCTCAAACCTAGTGGTGTGGAAGAAACAACCGTTTCATCTGTCAACATGTTGCACAGCTGAGCTTTCCTAAACCGAGGGCTTTTTCACCCAAACCAACCTCATTACACCAAGACAACACCTCCTATTAAATGAGATGAACGAGAAAACACAGATCATTTACAGTGGTCTGAAAAAGTGTTGGCCCCCTTCCTGATTTCTTATTTTTTTACCAGCAAGTCCACCTCTGAATGGCTGAAGAAAAACAAAATGAAGACTTTGGAGTGGCCTAGTCAAAGTCCTGACCTGAATCCTATTGAGATGCTGTGGCATGACCTTAAAAAGGCGGTTCATGCTCGAAAACCCTCCAATGTGGCTGAATTACAACAATTCTGCATAGATGAGTGGACCAAAATTCCTCCACAGCGCTGTAACAGACTCATTGCAATTTATCACAAACGCTTGATTGCAGTTGTTGCTGCTAAGGGTGGCCCAACCAGTTATTAGGTTTAGGGGGCAAACACTTTTTCACACAGGGCCATGTCGTTTTGGATTTTGTTTTCCCTTAATAATAAAAACCTTCATTTAAAAACTGCATGTTGTGTTTACTTGTGTTATCTTTGACTAATATTTAAATTTGTTTGATGATCTGAAACATTAAAGTGTGACAAACATGCAAAAAAATAAGAAATCGGGAAGGGGGCCAACACTTTTTTACACCACTGTATCTGAGCTATTAACACTGTACGGTAAATCTTCGCGCTGCTCGACTGGCAAAATGACAGTATCATTCCTGGCAAGTCAAAGCGGTATGCATTGCGTGCTCATGTGCGTTTTACAGTGGGGGAGGGGACTCTGGGGTTGCTATAGAAACCTACTCATCCAGGTAGCACGTTAACCATGAGAATGAGCAGCCTATTTGGCACTCATTCACAACTGATTGTTAAACCAAACTCGCAGGATACGGCAAACTCCCTCCACTTGGAGAATGGTCCAAGACTGTGAAAATACAAGATGGTTCATGTGTAACTGTACACCCTGAAAGGAATCACCATGACGTGGTACATTTCAACAGGGAGGAAGTGCATCTCTATGGGAAGGAAATCTCAGGTTTCGCCTGCCCTATAATTATAAGATACCATTATGACTCCATTAACCACGTTATCAATTTATATACGTCTGTCTTATGCGAAATGGGGGCTGAGATGCCTCAGAGGGGGTCCGTGTTTGGGAAAGGTTTTCTAGGGAAGCGTAGGATTATACAGGACACTCTCCAACACGTTTTGAGAGATAATCTCTGAAGTGAGAAACTAAAGGTACAGTACACTGCCTGGGAATTCAAAATAGACATGTGTCGTGTACCCGCCTCCTCTTTGCCTCATAACATCATAAACGGAACTGGTTGTCATTCAGCACAGTGAAGACGAGAGGGTAAGTAGTATGAAATGAGGGAAGGGACAGAGAACAGGTTAAAGGTAAAAAAAATAAAATGAAAAGAAATCTCAAGCTCATTGTCAAGCGCTGTAGAGAGACTTAATCTTTGTATTCTAATCTCCTTGTCTTTCTCATGAAACTCACATATGTAGTGGTGGAAGCTTCCTCCTGCGAACTCCAGAGATATATGCATGGGGTGTGATAATGATGCTACAGTGCTCAGGATGTCAACATGGTGACTGATTTATTCTTGGCTCAGCATCCTGCCGTCCCGAGACTCTTGGTGCCAAGAAGCCTCTGAGTTTGGCTGTGATTATCAGTGAATCTCTGTGTTTTTAACAAAATTTTAAAGGAATAGTTCACCCCAAAATTAAAATTAAATTATCATTTACTCACCCTAATGTTGGTCCAAACCTGTATGACTTTTTTCCCTTCAATTTTGAACCCAAGTCTGTTGGGTTCAAGGTTGTTTTGGACCCCACTGACTTTCTTTGTATGGACAGTTCTGCAAAAGCAGCAGCCACGCAGCAACCATCTATAAACTACTGCCATATTTTGACATATTTTTGCAGACCAACCCAGAAGTTAACATCACCCTGGTTCCCTCAAAAAAATCCAATCAAATTTTTTTCAATGGGTTTGGATTATTGCAAAAAATAAGCTCTGTGACCAACAAAGGTTTACCGTTCATACCTTTTTTGTTCGTCAGGATAATCTTCACAAATGAATGCAACTTTTAAGAATTTTGAAGGCTAAATACAACCGCCAGAAGTTGCTAAAAAAATGCTAACCATAGATTGTAAGTGAATTACACCATGATCGCATGACTTCAGCATCGCCACTATTAAGCTTCTGACAACTCTTTAAAATCTACAGGTTGACAAATTTGAGCTAGAACAGTCTGCAGGAGTGTGATTATAAACACGATAAAAGCAGACTAGCGAGTAGAAGCCTTTTCCTATTCTGTGTGATGAAGTTTAATCGCCCTGAAAACCTCTGTAGTCCCATTTAGCCACTTGTTATCAATCATCTTTTTAAAGACACATAAAAGTATATAAAAAAAAATTGGGGTAAAAAGCGGGGTAGTAATGACATGTTTTGTGTCGTTGAATAAAGCATGAAAATATCTTGAGCTTGTGTTAACCACAGACCTTATTTTAGGCATTTATCCATATAAACCTATTGACTTTGGGACGATGGAGGCAGTTCCTTTTCAGGCTTTAGTACTCATTCCTGCAGCACTATATTCAGAATTATTATTTCTCTCAAAATTTATGTGCATTATCACTAGAAATAGGCCACTTTGAATCACTTTGACGGCATGGATTTTGAGGCAGCTCAGGATGGCTTGTTAGCTGGGTATTAGAGTACCGTCATTTAAGCCTGTTTCCCCCACTATCCTAAAAAGGACTCAAGGTTCGGTTTGGCATTGAGAACATCCTGACTGACTTTGAATGTACACTAGCATAATGTATTAGGAATCTCTTCTTTGGATGACAACTCTTGCAAATTTCCTGAAGCAAAGGGCCACTTAATTAAGACAAAGACGGAGGACTTTACATTAAGATTTACATTTCCAAGGGGAATATACAATGCAGTACTAATGATGTACATTTACAAAGACGATTATGGGTCTTGCACATAATAACATCCGGTTTAAAAGTTAGTGAGCATATGATGACACGATTAATTGAGACAATGTGCTGACTGACATATTCTAATCTTGCAAACAGCAAATAATGCATTCATTTACATTACTGTCTGAGTGGATTGTAAGAGGACCAGAAGGAGAACACAGGGCATTGGGTATTATTAAATATGTCAATAACTATTGAACAGTAATTCAATAAATTACAGAATTCGCTGTAACCATGACAATCGGTGAGATGCAGTGAAGAAGCTGGCTGTCCAGTTTTAAAAGTCTGACACAGGACAACCCATAAAACAACAAACCTAAAATCACAGTTTAGAAAATCTCCAACCTGCTGCCTCAAAATTCATGGAAATGCAGAAAAGTAACAATGCAGGTGGAACATGTGTTCATATTTTTGATAATACATACATGTTTAAAGAGAAACCCTTGATCTATTATCATTCTTGAGTAAAATCACTTGAGCTCTTGCATCATCCTTCATCATGCATCTAAAAGCATGAAAATACATGATGAACTGGGGCAATACCCAGCTATGAGAACGTAT